>NC_053024.1:672868543-672971756 GCF_003073215.2 Triticum urartu
GTCATTGAGGGCTTTGTGCTTCAACGCCCAGATTTGAAGGATCTTCCAACCTAATACTGCAACATCTCTATTCAGCAGCTAGTCTGGCTAACATGGAGTCGATCAATATGGTCATTTGGCTTAGTAAGTATCCAAAGTCTAAAGAAGGCCTGGCCATGATTTTCTAGTCTGACTAACCAGGCCATGACCAACAAGGGCACCACTCATGGTGGGCATAAAACCCAATACCCGAAGCCCAAACCCGAACCTGAAAAACCCGAACACTAAATCAGGTAACAATTTTAGAAACCCAAATTTTATTGGAAAATTCGGGTTTCAACTCATGGTACCCGAATAGCCCAAATTACTCGAAATTAGGAGAATTCCAATCAAAATCCCACTTCCTGGAATCGGCCTAGCCCAATCAGGGAATAAGAATAAGGCCTCGATTTCCCTAGGTCAAACGAGCATAGTCACGACCCTCATCCACTTCCCATGATGTGCCACCAGTCGCGCAGTCCTCTCTCTCTCTCTTTCTAGAACACCTCGTTCCTTCCTCTCGCCCTCTCTTGAAACCAGCGCCTACAATGCAACGCAGACGGCCACATCCTTGGTCCCTCCACCAACATGTAATGCGGCCGAGCGGGCGACAATCTCCTTAACTCCCTGTACCTCGCCAGCGTCATCACCATGGTCTGCACCTCGCAGCCGCTATCTGCGACGCGCACGAGGCTCACAATCTCCCCCTGCAATATGGCCGATGGCCTCCTATGTGGCTCGGCAACCAACCATTAGTATGCCAACATCATATGTGACCTCCTATTGGGGGTTTGTCCCAACATCCTAGTCCCACTATCCTACCGCCATGAGAAGCGCATGAGGCGAGGCTAGATCCCACAACCTTTGAGTGAGAGGGAAGCAAAGGGGAGCGATGCATCAACCATTAGTATGCCGCGAGCCGCTTCTGCCATTTTGTTTGTTGTGCTAATTTGGGATTATCATAACACAAACCTGAATTTTTGGGTTTCTTTTTTTTTCACGAATATTTCGGGTGTTGATTTTGGAAACCCAAATTTTTAAAAATTCGAATTACCATACCCGAAATTTTGGGTAAACCTGAACGCCCACCCTGAGGCACCACATTCCTCCAAATCCACCGCCATTAGCTCTTGAAACCCATCCGGATGACCGCATCGACGCCTCCACCACCACGATGAATGTGGCAATCGGATGCATGCTGGAGGCTCTCTAATAGATTTGGGTAAAATACCTCACTGCTAGCTTGGATAAAGTGAGATGTCATACTAGAAGCCCAACTTCTATCGTGCTCTCCCATCCATGGCATCGCCATGATGGCCAAAATAAGAAGGGGAGGACACGAGAAAGACTTGATCTTGTGTGATTGCACGCTTATTAAGGGAGCTAGCGACAGAACCGTCGCCTCCCTTTCACCTCATCATGGAACCAGAGGAGAAGATGACATCGACAACAACCATGCACCGTGCAAGCAACGGTGGGCAGCCTCTCATTTTTCTGCCCTAACCCTAGGTGGCTAGGACAAACTCTCTCCAAACTACACCAGCGAGCTTGTGGATTCGCCTCCCCTTTTTCTGCTGCTCTGATGGCCGGTGGTGGGGAGAAGAATCTGGGTGCCTCCGCACTGGTTGGTAGTTTAGGTTGGATTTTTTTGTCCTTGCAAGTGCAGCGCTCGAGCGTATGGCGGCGCTACTTCTCATGCGTTAGGTATTGTCAGGTGTATAGTTTGTTTGAAAATCCTATATTTTGGGCCGTGGATCCACGTGCATAGCTGACGGCCTTTTCCAGTGGCGGCGTTGATGTCCTGGACCCATTTGTTCCAATGGCACGCATTGCACGCAAGCCGGTACGTAACGGCCGACGTGCATGCCAGCAGCTTTGGATGGGGCACACACACGTGACCACTCATTTTATTAGCTAGCCCTACAACGCTTGCATATCCCAGATAAACCTATTCTCCATTTGAACGACGAACCTAGACTGGCGAAGCCATGCAACATTTTGGCAAAACTTTTTACTGCAAGTTAAAGTTGTGCCAAAGATAGTATAAAGTTCGTAAACACATACTTCCTCCGTTCCAAAATAGATGACCCAACCTTAGCGCGGTGTCGGCCGGCGGGAAGGAGAAAGGGTAGCGCGACTCGGCTTGCTTCTGGTGAGGTATGTTTGGGTGATGCTCGTTCCGGTAAGTGCTCAATTTTGGCTCGGATTGGGTTCGGGTGAAGCTTATTCGGCTTCTGTGCACATTGTAGATGGAATGGAGTTCGTCTTCGCTGTCTTCGTTCGACGATTCGGACATAGAAGATTTGATCCTCGACGGCAATGATGAAAATCTAGTGTTTTTGCATCTCGTCGACGAATTTGAGGCGGGGCCGCCTAAAAATCGGCGCTAGTCGATGGTCGGCCAGCTATGCATTCCCTATAACCGAGCTCTCGACGACAAAATGCTCATGAAGGACTACTTCGCCGAGGTACCGACATATCCGGCTAACCTCTTTCGTAGGCGATATCAAATGTGTATGTCACTTTTTTTCCGCATCGTCGAGGCTTGCGAGCAAAATCGTTGTTTCTTCACCCGGCGTAGGAATGACGCCAGGTTGATTGATTTTACTGCATATAAAACAAATCGGCGGCGATGCGAGAGATTGCATATATTGTTGTGGCCAACAATGCAGATGAATGTCTTTGCATTGGCAAGGATACCGTCGGTGTCAAAACCGGCAGATCTCAGGTAGGGGGTCCCCAGCTGTGTATCATGGATCGATGGGTAACAAGAGACAGGGGACACGATATTTACTCAGGTTCGGGCCCTCTTGATGGAGGTAAAACCCTACGTCCTGCTCTTGTTTATATTGATGGAGTGTCAAGTACAGAGTTGATCTACCTCGAGATCATATGTTGTGGTCTAAAACCTAAGGGTATGATCAATAATATCATAATCCTCTATTGACTAGCTTGGCCTCGGCTTATATAACATACCAGAGGCCTAGGATAACAAGAGTCCTAGTCGAATACGTCGGTGGAGAGGAGTCCTTGTCTTGATCACCAAGTCTTGTGGAATCTTCCTCTTATATGTCTTCGGCTATCCGAACTGGCCCATGAGTAAACGGCCATGGGGGTCCTCGGCCCAATCCAACTGATCGGGAGACGATGTGGTGAGTACCCCCTAGTCCAGGACACCGTCAGTAGCCCCCTGAACCGGTCTTCAAGTTGCGGACGCTCCTCAGTTCTTCCGAACTATTCTTCGTCTTCGGTCGTCGGTCTTGAAAACTGGTTCAACAAATCTTCCCATCTTTTATCTTGAGGATTGCCGAGCTAAATCTGAATATCTCACACGTTGGGTATCTGAGGAGCCCTTTAAGTCTTCGGCCTTTATCAATGCCTCGTTATTTTTATGCCACACCTCGGGTTTGAAGTTGTTCCTGGGCGACAGTGTCCTCTTGCGTCCGAGCTTCAACGCCAGACTATATTTGAGGTATCTTTTGCAGACGAGCACCAAAGCCGGACCGCTTCCGAGCTCCAACGCCGGAATGTATCCAAGCTCCAACGCCGGACTATGTCCAAGCTCCAACGCCGGACTATGTCCAAGCTCCAACCCGGACTATATCCGAGGTGTCATACATCACCTTGGTTCAAAAAAGTTGAAGGAGTTTAGCCGAGCTTAGTGCCGGAAATGCCCTCTATGGAGCCAGCCACTGGCGCCCGAGCTTTATGCCGGACTACTTCCGAGGTGGTGCATCACCCCGACTGTGGGCCGATTTTTGTCAATATTTTTGATTGGTGCAATTTATTCTCTGCCGAGATATATAGCCAGTAGCCCTCAAGGTGTGTATCGGTCTAAAACCTGAGATGCACCTAAAAGATGACATAAGACCGCTGATCCCAGTAGCTGCTGAGACTCGTGTTGATTTGCAAAATCGGCCCGAGTATCAACTCCTAGCTCGGCAGAATACTTCAGGACACAAAAAACGGTGTGCAAAGCCCTCGAGACTCAGGTTGGGTGCGGCCGACCAACCTGAGGATCATAATCTCCTCGAAAATGATATTGCACTTAAATTTTCTGCACTGGATTGCCAATGCAGTAGCCCCCGAGACACTAGTCGGGTGGCAACATCAGATCAGGGGATCAATGTGCCCCTTTAATATTAGTAAATGATAAGCCCAAAGCCCAGTAGCCCCCGAGCCTTAATACGGGCACGGGTGGCCGAATTAAGGATCGATATCCAGAGTAAAATCACAAATTATGTGTAATGATTCTATGTATCCAAGTACTTTACATCATTAATGCTCGGATCCGCATTGTACAAAACTTTGTTGACCGACCATCGGCTTCCATCTCCTCGGCCAGTAGCCGAGGAGTGTTTGTCCTACTTTATAAAGCCGTTATAAGGGCAAAGATTTATGGAAAACAAGGCAATCCGGCCATACGGTTTTATAAACAAAGGTATGCGGAGAGATATGTTATATTACTTAATGTAAGAAAAATCTTCCAAGGAAAATAGTCCCACTATCGGTTTCTTTCTTTGGGTCGTCATGCGTATCATGATCATGAAACTTCACCTCCGATCAATGTGGGAAGAAAATATTGAGGATTTAGTTCGGGGAAAGTTCCCAAACTCTGTGGTATTAATGAACCAAATTTTTTACTTCCGTTGTTGCCAACCAATGTGATCCTTTACGATCGCTAGCTTTCGGCTTCACCCAGTCTGAGGTACTAACTCGGATGACCCGGTAGTAACAATCACATAGGTGATCCATTTACCGCCTAGCCGAACAATCGGGAACGTAGCGGTAAGCACAGGAGCCACGCAACCCAGCTTGGCAAAAATCTTAAGTCAAACTGATGCATATTTATGACTTTACAATGATGATTACGGAAGACAGCCCTTGTATATTAAATACAAATGACGATGATATGTTTATTTTGACTCCGTTGCGACCGTTTATCAGTTGAAAGTGGCCCACCGTCGGCTTCTACCCCTTTGTAGATACTACGCAGGGTGTCTCCGCAATAACAAGACAACCCTTAGCCGACGTCTCGGTGCCCGAAGGCAGTTGTGTTAGCGGAAACGAGGCAATCAGATATGCGGGCTTTATAACTTTCACTTAGTCATAGGAGCTTTAAACGGGGGAAGCTAGCTACGAGCCCCCGGGTAGTGTTCGGCGACATCCGAGGTCAAGCCGTAAACACTTCGGCCAATGTTATGAATGGCCCGTCATTTAACATAGTCATCGGATCGCTCACCAGTTTACGCTTATTGTGACAGTCAGTTTTCGGCTTTCTCCACTCAGGTGCTTAACCATGCGAGCTGGAAGCACAATCGCAGTGGTTCTCCCTTTGCACACCTAGCCGAACAAAGCAGAACATAGGGGGCAAGCACAGGAGCCGGGCAACCCAACTATTTGACCGAAGACACAATTTGAAACCAATGCATATATAGCAATATCCGAGAATGTTTTTGCCGAATCTCTAAAGGTGTCCGACGTTGCACTGCGAGACTTATGCTGAAAACACACAAATAGTTTAAAAGTGCCATAAGCTTGGAAAACCAAAAAACGTCAGTAAAAACTTGACGTCCGAACAAGATCAAGTGTTCGGTGCCAATCCGAAAATTGGAAAAAAGAAAAAAAATGTGCTTCTGCCGTGCTTTAACATGACACACCCGATCTCAACACTTCAAGCGGGCCAGCCTACGGCTTCGAGCTCCTTATCCCAAAGGCGGAGTACTTCTTCGAGGCCATTTTAGCGAACTAAACTCGAGCGGTAGAAAAAGACTTTGCAACGACCAAGAAGAAAACACATTTACTATAAAACAACTCATATAAATTTTAAGAGCCCCCAAGTGACTTGGGTAAAAGAATTTTATGTATAATGATTGTATGTACCGATGTACTTATATCATATTTGTGTTCACCCGAACTTTAAACACGTCTTAACCGAGCGTCGGCTTCTCCCTCTTCGGTCAAGGACCGAAAAGTGTCATGTACTCCACCTGTCGAAAGCATCAACGGTGTTTCCGATAACCAGACAATCAGGCCATAAGACTGTAACAGACAAAGCGTGCTCACGGAACTTATGCTATATTACTGACGAAGTGTAAGAAGCATCTTCGAAGAAAATAGTACCTCCATCGATACCTTTCTTCGGTTGCTCATTGTTACTATGAGACTTGTGCAATAGATTTTTTGTACTCATGAGTTCCGTTGTGTGCCGACCATTATTGAAATCAATAAGAGCGCTAGCTTTCGGCTTCACCCAGTCTGAGGTACTAACTCGGATGACCCGGTAGTAACAATCGCAGATGTGCTCCCTTTACCGCCTAGCCGAACAATCGGGGACGTAGGGGTAAGCACAGGAGCCAGGCAACCCAGCTTGTGAAACACTTAAGTCAACATGATGCATATTGTGGCGTAATACACGAACAAGGAACGAAGCCGTACAAGTATAATCATATGCAAGAGGGAAGGCTTCATAAAGGAAGCCCCCAAGTAAACGGGGTATTTGAATTTTCTTGCAACTAACAAGGTTTTGACAAAGAAAGTTTTCGCAAATGACTTTTTGTCAAAAAGCATAATGCTTGGTCGAACCAAACGAAATTTAAAACTAAAGGTTGCATGGAAGCGACTTAGCTGGTTAATGTGCACAGTGTCGATGCACGGCCCGAGCTTACGTCGGGACAAAGTCCCAGCCCCCAAGCCGGTCCCGAGATGGCGGAGCGAAGAGCTCGACACTTCGAAGTGGCGACATAGCACGGCCAATGCAGGCCAGCAGTGTGACGCCGAAGTCCCCGGCGTGGCTTAATGAAGTAATGACGAAGTCCTTTACCTATGCATAGAAAATAGCGCAAGCCGGGGATAATAGGAATAATAAAAAAAATGTTGCATAATTAATAATATCCGCAAAGCGAGTAATAAAAGAAATATGGCCTCTGTGCCGAACACTCGATGACGTAGAGCTCTCTCAGCGATGCCGAAGTCCCCGAGGCAACCGAACATGTTGGTATGGCGATTCGACCAACAAGGTGATCACGCGAGCCGATTGGGACAACGACGTCGGCTTGCCAAAGTGACCGCGTGATGCAGTGATACGTCTCCAACGTATCTATAATTTTTGATTGCTCCATGCTATATTATCTACTATTTTGGACATTATTGGGCTTTATTATCCACTTTTATATTATTTTTGGGACTAACCTATTAACCGGAGGCCCAGCCTTGTTTTTTGCCTGTTTTAGGGTTTCGAAGAAAAGGAATATCAAACGGAGTCCAAACGGAATGAAACCTTCGGGAACGTGATTTTCTCAACAAATACAACTCAGGAGACTTGGACCCTACGTCAAGCCAACTAACAGGAGGCCATGAGGTAGGGGGCGCGCCTGCTCCCCAGGCGCGCCCTCCACCCTCGTGGGCCCCCTGTTGCTCCACTGACGTACTTCTTCCACCTATATATACCCACGTACCCCCAAACGATCAGATACGGAGCCAAAACCCTAATTCCACCGCAGTAACTTTCTGTATCCACGAGATCCCATCTTGGGGCCTGTTCCGGAGCTCCACCGGAGGGGGCATCGATCACGGAGGGCTTCTACATCAACACCATAGCCTCTCCGATGAAGTGTGAGTAGTTTACTTCAGACCTAAGGGTCCATAGTTAGTAGCTAGATGGCTTCTTCTCTATTTTTGGATCTCAATACAATGTTCTCCCCCTCTCTTGTGGAGATCTATTCGATGTAATCTTCTTTTTGCGGTGTGTTTGTTGAGACCGATGAATTGTGGGTTTATGATCAAGTCTATCTATGAATAATATTTGAATCTTCTCTCAATTCTTTTATGTATGATTGGTTATCTTTGCAAGTCTCTTCGAATTATCAGTTTGGTTTGGCCTACTAGATTGATCTTTCTTGCAATGGGAGAAGTGCTTAGCTTTGGGTTCAATCTTGTGGTGTCCTTTCTCGGTGACAGTAAGGGCAGCAAGGCACGTATTGTATTGTTGCCATCGATGATAACAAGATGGGGTTTTCTTCATATTGCATGAGTCTATCCCTCTACATCATGTCATCTTGCTTAAGGCGTTACTCTATTTTTAACTTAATACTCTAGATGCATGCTGGATAGCGGTCGATGAGTGGAGTAATAGTAGTAGATGCAGGCAGGAGTCGGTCTACTTGTCTCGGACGTGATGCCTATATACATGATCATACCTAGATATTCTCATAACTATGCTCATTTCTGTCAATTGCTCAACAGTAATTTGTTCACCCACCGTAGAATACTTATACTCTCGAGAGAAGCCACTAGTGAAACCTATGGACCCCGGGTCTATCTTTATCATATCAATCTCCTCCTACTTAGTTATTTACTTTGCCATTTACTTTGCCTTTATTTTACTTTGCATCTTTATCATAAAATACCAAAAATATTATCTTATCATATCTATCAAATCTCACTCTCGTAAGTGGCCCTATAGGGATTGACAACCCCTATTTGCGTTGGTTGCGAGGATTTATTTGTTTTGTGCAGGTGCGAGGGACTCGCGCGTAGCCTCCTACTGGATTGATACCTTGGTTCTCAAAAACTGAGGGAAATAGTTACGCTACTTTGCTGCATCATCCCTTCCTCTTCGGGGAAAACCAACACAGTGCTAAAAGAGGTAGCAAGAAGGATTTCTGGCGCCGTTGCCGGGAAGGTCTATGCAAAAGTCAATATACCAAGTACCCATCACATACCCTTATCTCCCGCATTACATTATTTGCCATTTGCCTCTCATTTTCCTCTCCCCCACTTCACCCTTGCCGTTTTATTCGCCCTCTCTCTCTATCCTCCCTCTCTTTCTCCATTTGCCTCTTTTTGCCCGTTTCTTGTTTGCTCGTATGGTTAGAATAGTTGTTTATTCATTACTAAACAGAGAACCTAAGATCTATGATCCTCATCCACTTGCTAATCTTTTTAAGAGATCCAATTATGATGAACCAATTGCTAGTGAGTTTTGTGCACTAGATTATCTTTATGAAGTTTTGCTTGAAATTCGTGAATCTGAAAACTGTGATAAAGTACCTTATGGGGTGATTCCCGATGGATCTTTGAATAAAAAGCATGATTGAAATGATGATAATATAAATTATATTGATATAAATTGTGCTAATAATATGCAAAACCCTAAGCTTGGGGATGCTAGTTTTGCTATGACCTCTACTTGTTGCAATGATCATGATTGGGGTGATTCTTCTTACAATCTTGAAAATTTATTTAAGCCCCATGATGAATATAAGATTGATAATAGTGTTTGCAATGTTATTGAAAGTGGGTTTGGAAGAGTGTCAACTTTAGATCCCACATATTTGGAGAATGTTCAATCTTATGAAATTTTTGATAAAAGTGGGTTTGGAGAGGTCATGACTTTAGTTAATGTTAATCCCACTATTTTGGAATAGTGTCAATTTTGCATGCATGTGGATCATGTTGAAAATATTTTATGTGATAGCTATTTTATTGAATTTTCTTATGATCCCACATGTAATTATTATGAGAGAGGAAAGTATGGTTGTAGAAATTTTCATGTTACTAAATTACCTCTCGTTATGTTGAGATTGCTATTGTTTCTTTCCGCTCCCTTGCATATGCTAGTTTTTGCTTGCCTTGATAATTTGTTTGCCTATAAGATGCCTATTCATAGGAAGTATGTTAGACTTAGATGTCTTTGTCACATGTTTTAGTATGCTCTCTTCGTGCTTCAATTCTTGTCTTTCATGTGAGCATCATTGAAATCTTATGCCTAGCTATAAGGCTTTAAAGAAAAGCGCTTGTTGGGAGTCAACCCAATATTTATCCTTGCTATTATTCAATAAATAAATTATTTAGCCTCTGTTTTGGTTGTGTTTTTTGTGTTTAATTAGTGTTTGTGCCAAGTAGAACCGTTGGGAAGACTTGGGGAAAGTCTTGTTGAACTTGCTGTAAAAAACAGAAAATTTAGCGTTCACAAGAACTGCTGTTATTTTTATTTGGAAAGTGATATTTAGTTAATTCTTTTTGTAGATGATTAATAGATAAATTACTCACGTCCAGAAATTTATTTTAGAATTTTTGGGGTTCCAGATCTTGCGCTAGTTACAGATTACTACAGACTGTTCTGTTTTTGACAGATTCTGTTTTGCGTGTGTTGTTTGCTTATTTTGATGAATCTATGGCTAGTAAATTAGTTTATAAACCATAGAGAAGTTGGAATACAATAGGTATAACACCCATATAAATAAAGAATGAGTTCATTACAGTACCTTGAAGTGGTCTTTTGTTTTCTTTCGCTAACGGAGCTCACAAGATTTTCTACTTTAAGTTTTGTGTTGTGAAGTTTTCAAGTTTTGGGTAAAGATTTGATGGATTATGGAACAAGGAGTGGCAAGAGCCTAAGCTTGGGGATGCCCATGGCACCCCCAAGATAATCTAAGGACACCTAAAAGCCAAAGCTTGGGGATGCCCCGGAAGGCATCCCCTCTTTCGTCTACTTCTATCGGTAACTTTACTTGGAGCTATATTTTTATTTACCACATGATATGTGTTTTACTTGGAGCGCCTTGTATGATTTGAGTCTTTTCTTATTAGTTTACCACAATCATCCTTGCTGTACACACCTTTTGAGAGAGCCATACATGATTTGGAATTTGTTAGAATACTCTATGTGCTTCGCTTATATCTTTTGAGTTATATAATTTTGCTCTAGTGCTTCACTTATATCTTTTAGAGCATGGTGGTGGATTTGTTTTATAGAAACTATTGATCTCTCATGCTTCACTTAGATTATTTTGAGAGTCTTAATAGCATGGTAATTTGCTTAAAATCCTAATATGCTTGGTATGCAAGATTAATAATAAAACTTTCTTATGAGTGTGTTGAATACTAAGAGAAGTTTGATGCTTGATGATTGTTTTGAGACATGGAGGTAATAATATCAAAGTCGTGCTAGTTGAGTAGTTGTGAAATTGAGAAATACTTGTGTTGAGGTTTGCAAGTCCCGTAGCATGCACGTATGGTAAACGTTATGCAACAAATTTGAAACATGAGGTGTTATTTGATTGTCTTCCTTATGAGTGGCGGTCGGGGACGAGCGATGGTCTTTTCCTACCAATCTATCCCCCTAGGAGCATGCACGTAGTACAGAGGTTTTTTATGACTTGTAGATTTTTGCAATAAGTATGTGAGTTCTTTATGACTAATGTTGATTCCATGGATTATACGCACTCTCACCCTTCCATCCTTGCTAGCCTCTTCGGTACCGTGCATTGCCTTTTCTCACATTGAGAGTTGGCGCAAACTTCACCGGTGCATCCAAACCCCGTGATATGATACGCTCTTTCACACATAAACCTCCTTATATCTTACTCAAAACAGCCACCATACCTATCTATTATGGCATTTCCATAGCCATTCCGAGATATATTTCCATGCAACTTTCCATCATTCCATTCATCATGACACATTCATCATTGTCATATTGCTTAGCATGATCATGTAGTTGACATAGTATTTGTGGCAAAGCCACCATTCATAATTCTTTCATACATGTCACTCTTGGTTCATTGCATATCCCGCTACACCACCGGAGGCATTCATATAGAGTCATCTTTGTTCTAGTATCGAGTTCTAATCATTGAGTTGTAAATAAATAGAAGTGTGATGATCATCATTTTCTAGAGCATTGTCCCAAGTGAGGAATATAAAAAAAAGAGGAAAGGCCATAAAAAAAGAAGGCCCAAAAAAAGAGAAAGGCCATAAAAAAAGAAAGAGAAAAGGCCCAAAAAAAGAAAAAAAATGAGAGAAAAAGAGAGAAGGGACAATGTTACTATCCTTTGCCACACTTGTGTTTCAAAGTAGCACCATGATCTTCATACTAGAAAGTCTCTCATGTTATCACTTTCATATACTAGTGGGAATTTTTCATTATAGAACTTGGCTTGTATATTCCAACAATGGGCCTCCTCAAGTGCCCTAGGTCTTCGTGAACAAGCAAGTTGGATGCACACCCACTAGTTTCTTTTGTTGAGCTTTCATACATTTATAGCTCTAGTGCATCCGTTGCATGGCAATCCCTATTCCTTGCATTAACATCAATCGGTGGGCATCTCCATAGCCCATTGATTAGCCTCGTTGATGTGAGACTTCCTCCTTTTTTGTCTTCTCCACATAACCCCCCTCATTATATTCTATTCCACTTATAGTGCTATGTCCATGGCTCGCGCTCATATATTGCATGAAAGTTTATATGTTTGAGATTACTAAATTATGAAACAATTGCTTGGCTTTTCATCGGGGTTGTGCATGATGATATCATTCTTGTGTGACGAAAATGAAACATGACTAAACCATATGATTTTGTAGGGATGAACTTTCTTTGGCCATGTTATTTTGAGAAGACATAATTGCTTAGTTAGTATGCTTGAAGTATTATCATTTTTATGTCAGTATGAACTTTTGTCTTGAATCTTTTGGATCTGAATATTCATACCACAATTAAGAATAATTACATTAAAATTATGCCAAGTAGCACTGCACATCAAAAATTCTGTTTTTATCATTTACCTACTCGAGGACGAGCAGGAATTAACCTTGGGGATGCTTGATACGTCTCCAACGTATCTATAATTTTTGATTGCTCCATGCTATATTATCTACTGTTTTTACATTATTGGGCTTTATTATCCACTTTTATATTATTTTTGGGACTAACCTATTAACCGGAGGCCCAACCCAGAATTGCTGTTTTTGCCTGTTTTAGGGTTTCGAAGAAAAGGAATATCAAACGGAGTCCAAACGGAATGAAACCTTCGGGAACATGATTTTCTCATCAAATACAACTTAGGAGACTTGGACCCTACGTCAAGCCAACTAACAGGAGGCCACGAGGTAGGGGGGCGCACCCGCCCCCCTAGGAGCGCCCTCCACCCTCGTGGGCCCCCTGTTGCTCCACCGACGTACTTCTTCCTCCTATATATACCTATGTACCCCCAAACGATCAGATACGGAGCCAAAACCCTAATTCCACCGCAGTAACTTTCTGTATCCACGAGATCCCATCTTGGGGCCTGTTCCGGAGCTCCGCCGGAGGGGGCATCGATCACGGAGGGCTTCTACATCAACACCATAGCCTCTCCGATGAAGTGTGAGTAGTTTACTTCAGACCTAAGGGTCCATAGTTAGTAGCTAGATGGCTTCTTCTCTCTTTTTGGATCTCAATACAATGTTCTCCCCCTCTCTTGTGGAGATCTATTCGATGTAATCTTCTTTTTGCGGTGTGTTTGTTGAGACCGATGAATTGTGGGTTTATGATCAAGTCTATCTATGAATAATATTTGAATCTTCTCTCAATTCTTTTATGTATGATTGGTTATCTTTGCAAGTCTCTTCGAATTATCAGTTTGGTTTGGCCTACTAGATTGATCTTTCTTGCAATGGGAGAAGTGCTTAGCTTTGGGTTCAATCTTGCGGTGTCCTTTCCCGGTGACAGTAAGGGCAGCAAGGCACATATTGTATTGTTGCCATCGAGGATAACAAGATGGAGTTTTCTTCATATTGCATGAGTCTATCCCTCTACATCATGTCATCTTGCTTAAGGCGTTACTCTGTTTTTAACTTAATACTCTAGATGCATGCTGGATAGCGGTCGATGAGTGGAGTAATAGTAGTAGATGCAGGCAGGAGTCGGTCTACTTGTCTCGGACGTGATGCCTATATACATGATCATCCTAGATATTCTCATAACTATGCTCAATTCTGTCAATTGCTCAACAGTAATTTGTTCACCCATCGTAGAATACTTATGCTCTCGAGAGAAGCCACTAGTGAAACCTATGGACCCCGGGTCTATCTTTATCATATCAATCTCCTCCTACTTAGTTATTTACTTTGCCTTTATTTTACTTTGCATCTTTATCATAAAAATACCAAAAATATTATCTTATCATATCTATTAGATCTCACTCTCGTAAGTGACCCTATAGGGATTGACAACCCCTATTTGCGTTGGTTGCGAGGATTTATTTGTTTTGTGCAGGTGCGAGAGACTCGCGCGTAGCCTCCTACTGGATTGATATTCTCAAAAACCGAGGGAAATACTTATGCTACTTTGCTGCATCATCCCTTCCTCTTCGAGGAAAACCAACGCAATGCTAGAAGAGGTAGCACGCAGTCGAAGTCGATCACCTACACCCATAAAATAGTGCGGTCCAAAAAGGATAATTGCTTTTCGCAAAAATAATTTATTGAAAGAGATGTAGCCTGGTGTCGAAGTCAATGTCGATGCAGGGCATCGGCGTGACATGGTGAAGGCGTGGCAAAGCCTGACTTCACAGGATGGTCTGAGTTCTGGATGCGGCATTCGCCGAACTATATACGGAAACTGAACGAACCACCACGCGACCGTTGTTAATGCGGCCACCATTTGATAGACCTGTGTACAGATGATGAAACAAACCAGAGTAATAATTCTTGGAAAAAATAAACCCAAGCAAGAGAGAAAAAAACTAGGATTAATAACACCTGGTTTATCTGTTGTATCAATCTGGAGAAAGGTTACTCTCAAAATTGGGAATCGATCCACACACCCATTGCCTAATGGGTGATGAAACGATGGCATGGCGATGCTGCCAAAGGTTGGCTCGCCGAGGAAAATCCCGTGGTCCAACTAATGTGATGAAGCTGGTCGGCTGGTGACGCCGAAGACTCCGAAGTAAGTTGATGAAGAGATGGCGAAGCCCTCGGTCTAGCCGAGGATACAGAGCAGGTCAGTAAGGAGAAGTTGCAGCTGCCATGTCGACTGAGGTGTTGAAGCAGTTCAGCATGATGGACATCGGCTTGAAGAAGCAACAGTGCGGCCATGCCGACGCAGGTCGTAACTTGTGACGCAGTCAATGCCGGCTTGATGAAGTGACCATGCGGCGACGTCTGTGTGCCCACTCCGTGTAGTCCGTGGGGCAGCAATGTTGGTGATAATTTATCCTTGGTGATTCCGAACTCTTGTTCGCTCGCCCATATGATGATCCAAAGAAGTTGAGCTCGGCTTAAAAAGCGACGACGTGTCTAGCGCAGGTCGACAGCCGTGGAGCAATATTGCCGGACTGGTTTGACACCAGCATGATGGTGAAGATTACCTCAGAGGAGGCTTAAAATTTTATGGGCACGTGTTTAAAAACAACGTGCAATACCCTAGAAGAAAATTCCTGTCCAATATCACGTTCATAAAGAAACATGAATTCGGGTCGGATCCGTATTCGCGTAGGAAACAGATCCGAAAATTGGTCCACTCATCGGAAGGTTACCGGAGTTTGAACTGTCGGATCGAGCTGAAAGTTTGAGGGGTGGTAGATATGGGAATTCCACAGCAGATGAACAGTTGGATCTTTGAAAGGACCTCCGAGCTGGGCTCTAGAGACCACGCCCTAAACTCGTCCAGATTCCCATCCAGATTTGACTGGGTTCCGGTATATCGTAGATTGCCTGAGATTCCTCCATTGGAACCCGATGAAATTTTGCATGGTTGATGTACACTCGGTTACGCACAATTCCACCAAAAGGAATCTTCAAAACGATGCTCGAGGAGGTGGTGGCAGCGGATACAAGTTTGCTGTTCGAAAAAACAGCACGGTCGCCCGAGGGCAATGTTGACGTTGAGCCCCCGAGCTCCATGAATGATTCCTGCATGATCTTGATAGAGATCGGAGTTGATGTTGATGAAGGCCCCCATCCAAACATGACAATCGGAGATGGAGGGCGGTCCTCGGTCGAGCCGAAGTGAGCAGTCGAGCCGGCGACGAAGATGCCGGCATCGCAGTTGATCTGCGGGCGAGCCATTGATCTTTTGCCGAACACACAGCGAAACTCTCAATGAAAGCACCATTGTCGGTGTCAAAATCGGCATATCTCGAGTAAGGGGTCCCAAGCTGTGTATCATGGATCGATGGGTAACAGGAGACAGGGGACACGATATTTACCCAGGTTCGGGCCCTCTTGATGGAGGTAAAACCCTACGTCCTGCTCTTGTTTATATTGATGGAGTGTCAAGTACAAAGTTGATCTACCTTGAGATCATATGTTGTGGTCTAAAACCTAAGGGTATGATCAATAATATCATAATCCTCTATTGACTAACCTGGCCTCGACTTATATAACATACCAGAGGCCTAGGATAACAGGAGTCCTAGTCGAATACGTCGGTGGAGAGGAGTCCTTGTCTTGATCACCAAGTCCTGTGGAATCTTCCTCGCATATGTCTTCGGCTATCCGAACTAGCCCATGAGTAAACGGCCATGGGGTCCTCGGCCCAATCCAACTGATCGGGAGACGATGTGGTGAGTACCCCCTAGTCCAGGACACCGTCAGATACCACCATCAAAAAGTGTCTCTATGTTTACGAAGACAATAATCTGAGTTTTTGGCCCGGAGTATCTTCGCGCTCCAAAAGAAGGTGACGTGTGTTGGGGAACGTAGTAATTCAAAAAAAATTCCTACGATCACGCAACATCTATCTAGGAGGTGCATAGCAACTAGAGGGGAGAGTGTGTCCACGTACCCTCCCAGACCGAAAGCGAAAGCGTTTAGTAACGCGGTTGATGTAGTCGAACATCTTCACGATTCAACCGATCCAAGTACTGAACGTACGGCACCTCCGTGTTTAGCACATGTTCACCTCAATGACATCCCTCGAGCTCTTGATCCAGTAGAGAGTTGAGGGAGAGTTCCGTCAGCACGACGGCGTGGTGACAGTGTTGGTGATGTGATCCGCGCAGGGCTTCACCTAAGCACTACAACAATATGACCGATGTGGTAAACTGTGGAGGGGGCACCGCACACGGCTAAGAAAACAATTATTGTGCCTTTGGGGTGCCAAGGAGGGGGAGGAGGAGGCCGGCGGCCAAGGAGGGCGCGCCAAGGGGGAGTCCAACTAGGATTCCCAATCCTAGTTGGATTCACTTTCCCATTCCAAGAGGGGGGAGGAGGGAAGGAGAGGGAGAGGGAAAGGAAAGAGGGGGCCGCGCCCCCTCCCCTAGTCCAATTCGGACTGCCTTGGGGGGGGGCACCTCGTGGCCTTCCCTCTCCTACTCCCTTATGGCCCATCAAGGCCCATAACTTCCCCGGGGGGTTCCGGTAACCCCTCCCCGATAAATATCCGAAACATCCCGAAACTTTTCCGGTGTCTGAATACCTTCGTCCGGTATATCAATCTGTACTTCTCAACCATTTCGAGACTCATCGTCATGTTCGTGATCTCATCCGGGACTCCGAACAAACTTCTGTCACCAAAACACATAACTCATAATACAAATCGTCATCGAACGTTAAGCATGCGGACCCTACAGGTTCGAGAACTAAGTAGACATGACTGAGACACATCTCTAGTCAACAACCAATAGCGGAACCTGGATGCTCATATTGGCTCTTACTGTTTGGGAACGTAGTAATTTCAAAAAAAATCCTACGCACACGCAAGATCATGGTGATGCATAGCAACGAGAGGGGAGAGTGTGTCCACGTACCCTCATAGACCGAAAGAGGAAGCGTTATGACAATGCGCTTGATGTAGTCAACGTCTTCACGATCCGACCGATCCAAGTACCGAATGCACGGCACCTCCGAGTTCAGCACACGTTCAGCTTGATGAAGTCCCACGAACTCCGATCCAGCAGAGCTTTGCGGGAGAGTTCCGTCAGCACGACGGCGTGATGACAGTGTTGATGATGCTACCGACGCAGGGCTTCGCCCACGCACTGCTACGATATTACCGAGGTGGAATATGGTGGAGGGGGGCACCGCACACGGCTGGGAGAGATCAACAGATCAATTTGTGTGTCTAGAGGTGCCCCCTGCCCCCGTATATAAAGGAGCAAGGGGGGAGGCCGGCCGACCCTATAGGGTGCGCCAGGAGGAGGAGTCCTCCTCCTAGTAGGACTAGGACTCCCCTCTTTCCTACTCCTACTAGGAGGGGGAAAGGAAGGGGGAGGGAGAAGGAAAGGGGGCGCCGCCCCCTCTCCTGGTCCAATTCGGACCAGAGGGGGAGGGGCGCGTGGCCTGCCCTAGGCCAGCTCTCTCTCTCCACTAAGGCCCATAAGGCCCACTATTTCTCCGGGGGGGGGGGGGGCGTTCCAGTAACCCTCCGGCACTCCGGTTTTCTCTGAAACCACCCGGAACACTTCCGGTGTCCGAATATAGCCGTCCAATATATCGATCTTTATGTCTCGACCATTTTGAGACTCCTCATCATGTCCGTGATCATATCTGGGACTCCGAACTACCTTCAGTACATCAAAACACATAAACTCATAATATCGATCGTCACCGAACTTTAAGCGTGCGGACCCTACGGGTTCGAGAACTATGTAGACATGACCGAGACACATCTCCGGTCAATAACCAATAGCGGAACCTGGATGCTCATATTGGCTCCCACATATTCTACGGAGATCTTTATCGGTTAAACCGCATAACAACATACGTTGTTCCCTTTGTCATCGGTATGTTACTTGCCCGAGATTCGATCGTCGGTATCTCAATACCTAGCTCAATCTCGTTACCGGCAAGTCTCTTTACTCGTTCCGTAATGCATCATCCCGCAACTAACTCATTAGTAACATTGTTTGCAAGGCTTATAGTGATGTGCATTACCGAGAGGGCCCAGAGATACCTCTCCGACAATCGGATTGGCAAATCCTAATCTCGATCTATGCCAACCCAACAAGTACCATCAGAGACACCTGTAGAGCACCTTTTATAATCACCCAGTTACGTTGTGATGTTTGGTAGCACACAAAGTGTTCCTCCGATAATCAGGAGTTGCATAATCTCATAGTCATAGGAACATGTATAAGTCATGAAGAAAGCAATAACAGTAAACTAAACGATCAAGTGCTAAGCTAACAGAATGGGTTAAGTCAATCACATCATTCTCCTAATGATGTGATCCCGTTAATCAAATGACAACTCATGTCTATGGTTAGGAAACTCAACCATCTTTGATCAACGAGCTAGTCAAGTAGAGCATACTAGTGACACTATGTTTGTCTTTGTATTCACACATGTATTGTGTTTCCGGTTAATACAATTCTAGCATGAATAATAAACATTTATCATGACATGAGAAAATAAATAATAACTTTATTATTTCCTCTAGGGCATATTTCCTTCAGTCTCCCACTTGCACTAGAGTCAATAATCTAGATTACACAGTAATGATTCTAACACCCATGGAGTCTTGGTGCTCATCATGTTTTGCTCATGGAAGAGGCTTAGTCAACGGGTCTGCAACATTTAGATCTGTATGTATTTTGCAAATCTCTATGTCTCCCACCTGGACTTGATCCCGGATGGAATTGAAGCGTCTCTTGATGTGCTTGGTTCTCTCATGAAATCTGGTTTCCTTTGCCAAGGCAATTGCACCAGTATTGTCACAAAAGATTTTCATTGGACCCGATGCACTAGGTATGACACCTAGATCGGATATGAACTCCTTCATCCAGACTCCTTCATTTGCTGCTTCCGAAGCAGCTATGTACTCCGCTTCACACGTAGATCCCGCCACGACGCTTTGTTTAGAACTGCACCAACTAACAGCTCCACCATTCAATATAAACACATATCCGGTTTGCGATTTTGAATCATCCGGATCAGTGTCAAAGCTTGCATCAACGTAACTATTTACGATGAGCTCTTTGTCACTTCCATAAACGAGAAACATATCCTTAGTCCTTTTCAGGTATTTCAGGATGTTCTTGACCGCCTGGCAGGCCTCCGGTGCCCTTCTTTGGCTATATGGTGTCTTTCACCCTGGAAAAAATCAAGAGGAAGCTTTCGGGACGAAACACCACCGCCATGAGGCGGAACCAATCTAGGGCTCTGGCGGAGCTGTTCTGTCGGGGAAACATCCCTCCGGCAGGGGGAAATCATCGCCATCGTCATCGCCATTGATCCTCTCAGTGGGAGGGGGTCAATATCCATCAACATCTTCACCAACACCATCTCCTTTCAAACCCTAGTTCATCTCTTGTATCCGATCTTTGCCTCAAAGCCTCAGATTGGTACCTGTGGGTTGCTAGTAGTGTTGATTACTCCTTGTAGTTGATGCTAGTTGGTTTATTCGGTGGAAGATTATATGTTCAGATCCTTAATGCATATTAATACCCCTCTGATTATGAACATGAATATGATTTATGAGTAGTTACATTTGTTCCTGAGGACATGGGAGAAGTCTTGCTATAAGTAGTCATGTGAATTTGGTATTCGTTTGATATTTTGATTAGATGTATATTGTCTTTCCTCTAGTGGTGTTATGTGAACGTCGACTACATGAAACTTCACCATTATTTGGGCCTAGGGGAAGGCATTGGGAAGTAATAAGTAGATGATGGGTTGCTAGAGTGACAGAAGCTTAAACCCTAGTTTATGCATTGCTTCATAAGGGGCTGATTTGGATCCATATGTTTCATGCTATGGTTAGGTTTGCCTTAATTCTTCTTTCGTAGTTGCGGATGCTTGCGAGAGTAGTTAATCGTAAGTGGGATGCTTGTCCAAGGAAGGGCAGCACCCAAGCACCGGTCCACCCACATATCAGATTATCAAAGTAACGAACGTGAATCATATGAGCATGATGAAAACTAGCTTGACGATAATTCCCATGTGTCCTCGGGAGCGTTTTTCCTTCATATAAGAATTTGTCTAGGCTTGTCCTTTACTACAAAAAGGATTGGGTCACCTTGCTGCACCTTTTTTACTTTCATTACCTGTTACCCGTCACAAATTACCTAATCTCGTAGTTTCTCAATACATTCGTGTTGCAAGTTTTCTGTTTTGACGATCCTATTGCACCGACGCCGCAATTACGCGCACACATTGTATTTTTTCTCCTCTATCCTCTGTCTCAGAGCCATCGTATTCATCCCTTTCGACGCGGGACTGTTCCTCTTGACCTCCTTGCCCGCATCCTACTACACTGGAGTTGTTTTCGGCGTTGGTCGTCTTGGCCTCCTCTCTCTCGTCCTACTGCACTGACACTGCCATGGCGCGTGCACTACATTTCTCCTCCTCCGTCCACTATCTCCGCGTGGACTTTCTCTGGGACGACGAGACTAGCAACTAGTTCGCGCCGCTGACGGGGTCGCTCATGCATGAATCCGTGCGTGTCATCTCAGACACGGCGCCACGACCACCGTCCATCGCATTCGCCATGTACCGACGCTCACTGCATTTCTCATCCCCCGTCCTCAGCCTCAACGCGCCTCCGCACAGACTATCCACTAGTATAGTGAGGTGCTATACAAACGGTTTTTAACCCCTTTCCGCGACGGCATTTTGAACCGTCGCCAAGTGAGTGTGTGCAATTGGGGGGACCTTCCCACACGACCCAAAACCATCGGGGATAGGTGTAACACCTCGGATATGATTTTCCCAATTTGTAATCCAACTCTTGCCGTTTCCGGCTTTAAGTTAATTCATTTTCTCGGGTTCGGGTCTTTGTCTCTGTGTGTTGTTATCATTGTCATGCATCTCATATCATGTCATCATGTGCATTGCATTTGCATACGTGTTCGTCTCTTGCATTCGAGCATTATCCCCATTGTCCATTTTGCATTCCGGCGCTTCGTTCTCCTCCGGTGGCCAATTCTAGCTTTCTTTCGTGTGTGGGGATTAAACATTTTCGGATTGGACCGAGACTTGCCAGGCGGCCTTGGTTTACTACCGGTAGACCGCCTGTCAAGTTTCGTATGATTTGGATTTCGTTTGATACTCCAACGGTTAACCGAGGGACCGAAAAGGCCTCGTGTGTGTTGCAGCCCAACACCCCTCCAATTTGGCCCAAAACGCACCTAACCCTACTCCATCACCTAGAGCGTTCGATCACGATCGCGTGGCCGAAAACCGCACCTCATTTGGACTCTCCTAGCTCCCTCTATGCCTATAAATAAGACCCCTCCGTTTTCGGATCTTCCTCTCCCCTCGAAACCCTAGAAATCGCCCCCGCACCGGCCGGACACGTCCGAATCCGGCCGGACGCGTCTGCTCCGCCCCGCCTCGGCCACTCCCGCGGCGCCGCGTGGCCTCCCGCGCCGCCACACCCGCCGGCCCGCCGGGCCCAAGGCCGGCCCCCTTCGTCCCGCGCCCGGGCCGCGCCTCCTCCTCCAAGGCGCCTCGCCGCGCCGCCCTGCCTCGCGTCCGGCGCCGCCGCGCGCGCCCGCCGCCCCGACGCCCGGCCGCGCCGCCCCGCCGCGCAAGCTCGCCGCCGTTGCCTCCTCCTCGCCGGCCCCGGCCACCTCGAGCTCGCCGTGCTACAGTGCCCGCGCCGCCGCTATAGTGCCGCGATCCCGATCCAGATCTGGCGTGAACAGTAAATCCTAGGAGGTTGAATTTTCTCTAAGTCCCTAAATTTTTAGTCCATGTGCTATATTCAACTTGCTATATCTCCGCTTCCGTAGCTCCGATTCATGCATATAGCGTATCAAAATGTTCGACTCAGAGAGTACATCATTTCATTCCATTGCATCATTTTCATTTGAGTTCATCTTGATGCCCGAAATGCTGTTAGAAGAGGGCTACTTGAGTTAATTGTCAGATCTGCTACTCCATCTTAGACATTTGTCAATTTTGCCATGATTATTGTGTGCATGCTATGCCCATGAGTTCCACATATGTTTTGTTAAGGGTTTTGTCATCTTTCCAGAGGTGCAAACCATGTATTTTTGTGATGTGTGTGGTGCCTAGTGCAAGCTTGCAAAGTGAGGCACCCGGTAAATCTGTTTTCAGGGACTTAGTAATTTCACTAAGTCCTGGGATTGTTTAGCTCATGATGCCATATGTCCATGTTGTTTCCTAGTGATCCGTGCCACTTTTGAGGATGATCAGTAAAGGAGTTTTGTTAATATTGTAGTGCTATATCCATTGATGTCTTTGTTTGCATATATGGAGCACCCTAGCTTGAGTCAATCGAGCTCTACTTTTGCTTCGTTGTGAATCTGGGCAGATTGTTAACTTGTTTGCGATTTTGCCGATGTTATTGTAGTTGATCCGTGCATGCTATGCCATTGTTCTTGCCATATCTAGCTTGAATTTTGTGCCTTCTTAATGGATGTATGCTTGTCTTGCCATGACTTGCATCGTGGTGAGTGCATCGAGCTCGTAAACATGCCTGCTTGAGTTATGATTTCAGCATGTCCCAGTTTTCACTAAGTCTGAAAACTGATTATGTTTTTGCTATGTTCGTGTGCTTGTTAGTATATATTTTCGGATCCCTTTTGGCTCAAGGTCACTAAGGGACTTTTGTTAAGCTATTTGAGTAGCTCCATGCCATGTTTTACTTTGCCATGTTAAGGTCCTGTAACATGTTGTTTTGGTGCTCCGAAGAGGGCTATATGATCTGAAATTCCAGACAAGTGTTAATTTCACTAAGTCTGAGATCTGTTTTACCATTTGCGTTTTTGCCATGATTGTTTGAACCTCCTAATGGATGAATTGGCCGTAGATTAGTGCTATACTTTTGTTAAGCATCTTGAATGCATCCCTGCCATGTATTTTGTTGCCATGTTTGAGTGCTGTAGCATGTTCATCTCATTGCATTTAGATGCCTACTTGCTGTAAATCGCAGACCGGTGTCATATTTGAATCGCTTGCCATTTCCAAACCGTAACTCCGATTCCGGTGATCTTTATATCGTTTTCAAGCGATTTCATCTCATCTTTCCAGTGGCGCACTTGGTTTTCCATGTTTAGGCCAGGTTCATGCATTTCCTGTCATATCTTGCATATGCATCCCGCATCGCATCCCGCATAGCATACCATGTTTGCATCATCTTGTTTGATCCTTGAACGTGGTTGATTGTGTTCTTGTTGCTTGTTTGTATTGTTTGGGTAGAGCCGGGAGACGAGTTCGCTAACGAGGAGCCCATTGAGTTTGCTTTCGAGGATCCAGTCAACTCTGACAACTTTGCAGGCAAGATGATCATACCCTCAAAATCACTACTATCTTTGCTATGCTAGTTTGCTCGCTCTTTTGCTATGCCAATGCTACGATGCCTACCATTTGCTTTCAAGCCTCCCAAATTGCCATGTTCAGCCTCTAACCCACCATTGTCCTAGCAAACCGTTGATTGGCTATGTTACCGCTTTGCTCAGCCCCTCTTATAGCGTTGCTAGTTGCAGGTGAAGATTGGAGACCGTTCCTTGTTGGCACATTATAAATGAACAACCCTATAGTAATATAACGGTACAATAGAATTACGTAGATATATGAACCATTTCCCACCTTCCGAGCCGGAGAGCGGATCACAAAACAAGGTGAGAACGGCGGGATCAAAGGCAGTATAGCCACAATACAAGGGCCTAAAACGCAAGGAATGCGCCAACCCAATATTACCCTTGGGGAACTATCAAGCAGAACTAATTTCGAAAAGGTCGTTACGGGTTGGAACCAAAATGGTAAATCCACCTAGCCTCTTTTTCCCTTGGGTTTCCGGAGCCCGAGGGTCATCTTATTTTAAACCCCCCCGGGCCAGTGCTCCTCTGAGTGTTGGTCCACCTGTCAGCTGCCGGTGGCCACCAGGGGCAAATCTGGGCAGGCCTTCCCGTACCTAGGACAATCTGAGTGTGCCCTGAGGAAGAGATATGTGCAGCTCCTATCGGGATTTGTCGGCACATTCGGGCGGTGTTGCTGGATTAGTTTTAACCTGTCGAAGTGTCTTGAAGAACCGAGATACCGAGCCTGATCGGAACGTCTCGGGAGGAGGTCTATTCCTTCATTGACCGTGAGAGCTTGTCATGGGCTAAGTTGCGACTCCCCTGCAGGGATTTGAACTTTCGAAAGCCGTGCCCGCGGTTATGGGCAGATGGGAATTTGTTAATGTCCGGTTGTAGATAACTTGAACCTTAACTTAATTAAAATGAATCAACTGAGTGTGTTACCGTGATGGCCTCTTCTTGGCGGAGTCCGGGAAGTGGACACGGTGTTGGAGTAATGTTTGCCGCAGGTTTGCCCTCTTTAGTTATGCGTTCGCGCTTTGCCTTCTCTTCTCGCTCTCTTTTGCGAACAGGTTAGCCACCATATATGCTAGTCGCTTACCGCAGCTCCACATATATTTACCTTACCCCACCTATTAAGCTTAAATAGTCTTGATCGCGAGGGTGCGAGATTGCTGAGTCCCTGTGGCTCACAGATTACTATTACACCAGATGCAGGGCCTGATGATACAGCTCCAGATGGCGCGCTTGAGCTCAAGTGGGAGTACGACGAGGACTCTCAGCGCTATTATGTTTCTTTTCCTGATGATCAGTAGTGGTGCCCACTTGGGGTGATCGGGACCATGTCGCTTGTTGGGTTGTCTTTTATTTTGGCGCCGTAGTCGGGCCATGAGTGTTTGGATGATGTATGTTATTTATGTACTTGATTGACGTGGCGAGTGTAAGCCAACTATGTTATCCCTTTTCATTATCTATATTACATGGGATGTTTGTGATGATTGCCTGACTTGCGACATATGCCTTCAATGCGATTATGCCTCTAAGTCGTGCCTCGACACGTGGGAGATATAGTCGCATCGAGGGTGTTACAAGTTGGTAATCAGAGCCTTCCCCGACCTTAGGAGCCCCCACTGATTGATCGTTTTTAGCGGCCGAGTTGTGTCTAGAAAAAAATGTTTTGAGTCAACTAGGAATTATATATCGGAGAGTTTAGGAATTATTTTTACTTCCTAGTCTCCTCATCGCTCTGGTAAGGCATCCTGACGTAGAGTTTTGACTCTTCTCTTCTCAAATTTCACTAAATATTTTTTAGGATCACGCGAGTATCTTGGAATCGTTCCGATGGTTTTATGATGAGAACATTGTCTTGGTGCCTCCTGTCAGGTGTTTAGTGGAAGTGTCCCAGGGAGTTGAGCTCTGAGGTGTTGTCATCATAATTTTATCGTTGCAGTTCTGGAATACCTGAGTTTAGTACGCCGACATCGAAAATCTCTTTTATGCAGTTCGTTGGTGAGATAACCTCGACGCCACCTAGTACTGGGGCGGGAGTTCGGGAGTATCGCCATAACTTGTATAACGGATGCTTTTCGAAGGTTGAGGTAGATGGTTTCCGAAGTTTTTCTCGGTTATGTGTTGAAGGATGGATACAGCTGGATGTAGGAATTGCTAGTTTGGGTGAGATATTATGCTTCCCCTGTATCCCCAACACCTGATTGCATAACCGGAAAGGTTCGGGAGTTTCATAGGTGGGAATTCTTGTAGCTCTAGTCCTTCTTCCACGGATATTGGTTTGAGATTGGGATTTCTTACCGATTATTCGTTCTTGATCCGTACCTTGTTGATTTACTTCTTCTACCTAATTCTACGTAGCTTCGCAATTTATGGATATGTGACCATTTCAAGAGGAATGCATTCGTTCATTTTGTTCGGATGTGAAGACTTTATGTTGCAATTTTCATTCCGTTGGTTTTAGCTTCATTTATCTGTCTATGTGCTAACGGTAGTCAACCTCTTCAGGATGGCTCCCGCTAAGAGCACCAGTCAGAACCAGAATCAAGATCCGCCACCACCTCCACCTCCTTCGGAGGCATGGCAAGCTATGATGGCCGCAACCAATGCAAAAACGCAGTTGATCATGCAAATCCTCCAAGAGCGCAATCAAGGCAATCAAGGGAATCAAGGCAACAATCAGAACCACTTTGCTACACTGAACCAGTTCCTTGCTAATGGGCCAAAGACATTCAGCAATTGTGTTGAGGCAACCGATGCTAACGATTGGCTTGTGGATCTGTCCAAGCATTTTGAGTGCAGCAACGTCAGGCCTGAAGATTTCGTCAAGTTCGCTTCCTTCCAACTCAAAGATCAAGCTGCAGAATGGTTCCAGCAGTACAAGGATTCCAGAGGTGGACGTTTGATCACTTGGGATGAATTTCGTCAAGATTTCCGAGCTCATCACATCCCTCAGAGTGTGACTGAAAGTAAGCGTGAGGAATTCCGCAACCTGAAGCAAGGCTCTTTGTCTGTCTATGACTACAACAAGTTGTTCCAGAAGCTCGCCCGCTTTGCCAAACAGGACGTACCTGATGAGAAGAGCATGATATACCAGTTCAGGGGTGGTCTCAGAGAAGAAATTCAGCTAGCTCTTGTTCTCTTTGAGCCCTTGAGGTACGATGAGTTCTACAACATGGCACTGAAGCAAGAGGCCGCTCAGTTGAGGTGTGATGCTTCCAAGAAGCGAGTCAGAGACACTACGCCTTCTTCCTCTACTCACGTGGCCAAGCAGCAGAAGTATTGGCTTCCTCCTCCTCCGTTCCGTCAGTCGTCTCAGAAGAGCAAAGGTGGCAGTGGTTCTTCCCCCCCCCCCAACCCCGGCTTTCAAAACAAGACTTCGTCTCAAGCTCCAAGGTCGAGTGCTCCATACCACCGTCCGCTTTCAGAGGTCACGTGCAACAAGTGCCAACAGAAGGGTCACTATGCCAACAAGTGTTTCAACCAGAGGCGTCTTCCTCCTCCTCCTGTCAGATCGGCAAGTACAGTTGTGGTCAAGCATAATCCCAAGCACGCCAAGGTCAATTTGATGAATGCAGCTCAGGCAGAGGATTCGTCAGACGTCATCTTGGGTAACCTTCCTGTTAATGATATTCCTGCTAAAGTTCTTTTTGACATGGGTGCATCGCATTGTTTCATCTCGAGGCCGTTTACTTCTAGGCATGAATTGGTTTCACAAGTTTTGCCTAGTCTGTTAGCAGTTGTCTCTCCTGGTAAGCGCATGCAGGCTAACTCCATCGTTCCGGATGTTACTATCACCTTGGGTGACTACAAGTTTCTGGCTTCTCCAACGGTGCTTGGTGACTCGGATATTGATCTTATTCTCGGAATGGATTGGCTTTCTAAGCACAAGGCGCATCTTGATTGTGCAGCCAGGCAGATTCAATTGACCCATTTGTCTGAGGATGTAATTGTCTTTGCCGCTCGTGATGATACAATCCGTTTGTTTTCTCTCAATGAGAAGGGTGAACTGGATGCTATCTCGCAGATCCCAGTTGTTTGCGAATATCAAGACGTCTTTCCAGAAGAGCTTCCAGGAATGCCTCCACACCGGCCAGTTGAATTTGTTATTGATCTTGAGCCTGGTACGAAACCTGTGTGCAAGCGTCCTTACAAGCTCGGACCTGAAGAGTTGAAGGAGCTGAAGAAGCAACTCGATGTTCAAGAAAGAATGGGTCTCATCCGGCCTAGTTCTTCTCCGTGGGGTTGTGGTGTTCTTTTTGTGAAGAAGAAGGATGGAACGGACCGACTTTGTGTTGATTACCGTCCATTGAACAAGAAGACCATCAAGAACAAATACCCACTTCCCAACATCAACAAGCTGTTCGAACAACTCAAAGGTGCCCAAGTATTCTCCAAGCTTGATCTCCGTATG
Organism: Triticum urartu; assembly: GCF_003073215.2. Taxonomy (NCBI): domain Eukaryota; kingdom Viridiplantae; phylum Streptophyta; class Magnoliopsida; order Poales; family Poaceae; genus Triticum; species Triticum urartu. Next base: position 672,896,960 of record NC_053024.1, read on the forward strand.
GGTTATCATCAGATTCGAATCCGTGAGCAAGATATTCCTAAGACGGCTTTCAGGACAAGCTATGGGTCATATGAATACACTGTCATGTCTTTTGGCCTCGTCAACGCTCCTCCGACGTTCTCTCGCATGATGAACTTCATCTTCAACGCCTACACCAATGACTTCGTTTTGGTCTATCTCGACGACATTCTGGTTTTCTCGAAGAACAAGGAAGATCATGCCAAGCACTTGCGGTTGGTTCTGGACAAGCTGAGGGAACACCAATTCTACGCCAAGTTCTCCAAGTGTGAATTTTGGATCGATGAGGTTCTTTATCTTGGTCATATCATCTCTGCCAAGGGCATTGCCGTGAATCCTGAGAAGGTGTCTGCAATTGTTAATTGGGAACCTCCTCAAAACGTGAAGCAACTCCGTAGCTTCCTCGGTCTCGCAAGCTATTGCCGAAGATTCGTTGAAAACTTTTCTAAGATCGCGAAGCCTCTCTCAAATCTCCTCCAGAAGCACGTCAAGTACGTTTGGTCTCTGGAGTGTGATATTTCTTTCAACACTTTGAAAGAGAAATTGATCACTGCTCCAGTTCTGACTCCGCCTGATGAATCCAAGCCGTACGAGATCTTTTGTGATGCCTCTCTCCAAGGTCTCGATGCAGTATTGATGCAAGAGAAGAAAGTTGTTGCTTATACCTCTCGCCAGTTGAAGCCTAATGAGAAGAACTACCCCACTCATGATCTCGAGTTGGCGGCAGTTGTGCATGTTCTTTTGACTTGGAGACATCTCTTATTGGGAAGAAAAGTGGACATTTTCACTGACCACAAGAGTCTCAAGTACATCTTCACTCAGCCTAATCTCAACCTCAGGCAAACTCGATGGGTTGAAATGATTCAAGAGTATAATCCGAGTATCGAGTATACTCCAGGCAAGGCCAATGTGATTGCTGACGCTTTGAGCAGGAAGGCCTACTGCAACAGTCTGATTCTCAAGCCTTATCAACCCGAGCTTTGTGAAGCTTTCCGCAAACTTAATCTGCAAGTTGTTCCTCAAGGTTTCCTCGCCAACCTTCAAGTCTCTCCTACCTTGGAAGACCAGATTCGCCAAGCCCAGCTTCTTGATGCTATGGTGAAAAAGGTGAAGATTGGGATTGCCAAGACTCAACCCAAATACAAGTGCTACCGCCTTGATGACAAGGACACTCTCTTCTTCGAGGACCGAATTGTTGTACCCAAAGGTGACCTCCGCAAAGTGATCATGAACGAGGCTCACAATTCTCTCCTCTCCATCCACCCTGGGAGCACGAAGATGTATCAGGATCTCAAGCAGGCTTATTGGTGGACTCGAATGAAGCGCGAGATTGCTCAATTCATGAATGAGTGTGATGTCTGCAGAAGAGTGAAGGCAGAAAACCAAAGGCCAGCTGGTCTCCTCCAACCTCTTGCCATTCCAGAATGGAAGTTTGACCACATTGAGATGGACTTCGTGACTGGGTTTCCAAAGTCCAAGCGTGGCAATGATGCTATATTCGTTGTCATTGACAAACTCACTAAAGTGGCTCATTTTCTGCCTATCAAAGAGTCAATCACTGCAGCTCAATTGACGGAACTCTATACCTCTCGAATTGTCTCTCTGCACGGTATCCCTCAAGTGATCTCTTCAGACCGTGGCAGCATCTTTACCTTAAAGTTTTGGGATTCTTTTCAGAAGGCCATGGACACCAACATCCGCTTCAGCATAGCTTTCCATCCTCAAACAAGCGGTCAAGTTGAGCGTGTCAACCAGATTCTTGAAGATATGCTCAGGGCTTGTGTGATCTCCTTCGGCATGAAGTGGGAGGATTGTCTTCCTTATGCTGAATTCTCCTACAACAACAGTTTTCAAGCAAGTTCGGGCAAGGCCCCATTTGAAATTCTGTATGGCAGGAAGTGCCGTACCCCTCTCAACTGGTCCGAAACCGGTGAACGTCAGCTTTTGGGAAATGACTTAATCACAGAGGCATAAGAAATGTGCAAAGTCATTCGTGATAACCTCAAAGCAGCCCAATCCCGCCAGAAGAGCTACTACGATAGTAAGCACCGTGATTTGGCTTTCGAGATCGGAGATCATGTTTACCTCCGCGTCTCTCCTATGAAAGGGACTTGTCGCTTCGGTATCAAAGGGAAGCTTGCCCCCAGATACGTCGGACCTTTCAAGATTGTCAGCAAGAGAGGCGACCTCGCCTATCAACTCGAGCTTCCTTCAAACTTTGCAAATGTTCATGATGTGTTCCATGTCTCTCAGCTCCGAAAGTGCTTCAAGATGCCTGACCGCACCGTCAACTTCGAGGACATTGAGCTCCAAGAAGATCTCTCCTATCGTGAGCACCCTGTTGCTATCCTTGAAGAGACTGAACGCAAGAATCGCAACAAGTCGATCAAGTTCCTCAAAGTCAAGTGGTCACACCATTCAAACCGTGAAGCTACCTAGGAACACGAGGATCACCTCCGTTTTGAGTACTCGGCGTTCTTTCAGTCCTAGATCTCGGGACGAGATCTTTTCGTAGTGGTGGAGTGTTGTAACACCCCGGATATGATTTTCCCAATTTGTAATCCACCTCTTGCCGTTTCTGGCTTTAAGTTAATTTATTTTCTCGGGTTCGGGTCTTTGTCTCTGTGTGTTGTTATCATTGTCATGCATCTCATATCATGTCATCATGTGCATTGCATTTGCATACGTGTTCGTCTCTTGCATTCGAGCATTTTCCCCGTTGTCCATTTTGCATTCCGGCGCTTCGTTCTCCTCCGGTGGCCAATTCTAGCTTTCTTTCATGTGTGGGGATTAAACATTTTCGGATTGGACCGAGACTTGCCAGGCGGCCTTGGTTTACTACCGGTAGACCGCCTGTCAAGTTTCGTATCATTTGGATTTCGTTTGATACTCCAACGGTTAACCGAGGGACCGAAAAGGCCTCGTGTGTGTTGCAGCCCAACACCCCTCCAATTTGGCCCAAAACGCACCTAACCCTGCTCCATCACCTAGAGCGTTCGATCACGATCGCGTGGCCGAAAACCGCACCTCATTTGGACTCTCCTAGCTCCCTCTATGCCTATAAATAAGACCCCTCCGTTTTCGGATCTTCCTCTCCCCTCGAAACCCTAGAAATCGCCCCCGCACCGGCCGGACACGTCCGAATCCGGCCGGACGCGTCTGCTTCGCCCCGCCTCGGCCACTCCCACGGCGCCGCGTGGCCTCCCGCGCCGCCACACCCGCCGGCCCGCCGGGCCCAAGGCCGGCCCCCTTCGTCCCGCGCCCGGGCCGCGCCTCCTCCTCCAAGGCGCCTCGCCACGCCGCCCTGCCTCGCGTCCGGCGCCGCCGCGCGCGCCCGCCGCCCCGACGCCCGGCCGCGCCGCCCCGCCGCGCAAGCTCGCCGCCGTCGCCTCCTCCTCGCCGGCCCCGGCCACCTCGAGCTCGCCGTGCTACAGTGCCCGCGCCGCCGCTATAGTGCCGCGATCCCGATCCAGATCTGGCGTGAACGGTAAATCCTAGGAGGTTGAATTTTCTCTAAGTCCGTAAATTTTTAGTCCATGTGCCTATATTCAACTTCCTATATCTCCGCATTCGTAGCTCCGAGTCATGCATATAGCATATCAAAATGTTCGTCTCAGAGAGTACATCATTTCATTCCATTGCATCATTTTCATTTGAGTTCATCTTGATGCCCGAAATGCTGTTAGAAGAGGGCTACTTGAGTTAATTGTCAGATCTGCTACTCCATCTTAGACATTTGTCATTTTTGCCATGATTATTGTGTGCATGCTATGCCCATGAGTTCTACATATGTTTTGTTAAGGGTTTTGTCATCTTTCCAGAGGTGCAACCCATGTATTTTTGTGATGTGTGTGGTGCCTAGTGCAAGCTTGCAAAGTGAGGCACCCGGTAAATCTGTTTTCAGTGACTTAGTAATTTCACTAAGTCCTGGGATTGTTTAGCTCATGATGCCATATGTCCATGTTGTTTCCTAGTGATCTGTGCCTCTTTTGAGGATGATCAGTAAAGGAGTTTTGTTAATATTGTAGTGCTCTATCCATTCATGTCTTTGTTTGCATATATGGAGCACCCTAGCTTGAGTCAATCGAGCTCTACTTTTGCTTCGTTGTGAATCTGGGCAGATCGTCAACTTGTTTGCGATTTTGCCGATGTTATTGTAGTTGATCCGTGCATGCTATGCCATTGTTCTTGCCATATCTAGCTTGAATTTTGTGCCTTCTTAATGGATGTATGCTTGTCTTGCCATGACTTGCATCGTGGTGAGTGCATCGAGCTCGTAAACATGCCTGCTTGAGTTATGATTTCAGCATGTCCCAGTTTTCACTAAGTCTGAAAACTGATTATGTTTTTGCTATGTTCGTGTGCTTGTTAGTATATATTTTCGGATCCCTTTTGGCTCAAGGTCACTAAGGGACTTTTGTTAAGCTATTTGAGTAGCTCCATGCCATGTTTTACTTTGCCATGTTCAGGTCCTGTAACATGTTGTTTTGGTGCTCCGAAGAGGGCTATATGATCTGAAATTCCAGACAAGTGTTAATTTCACTAAGTCTGAGATCTGTTTTACCATTTGCATTTTTGCCATGATTGTTTGAACCTCCTAATGGATGAATTGGCCGTAGATTAGTGCTATACTTTTGTTAAGCATCTTGAATGCATCCCTGCCATGTATTTTGTTGCCATGTTTGAGTGCTGTAGCATGTTCATCTCATTGCATTTAGATGCCTACTTGCTGTAAATCGCAGACCGGTGTCATATTTGAATCGCTTGCCATTTACAAACCGTAACTCCGATTCCGGTGATATTTATATAGTTTTCAAGCGATTTCATATCATCTTTCCAGTGGCACACTTGGGTTTCCAAGTTTAGGCCAGGTTCATGCATTTCCTATCATATCTTTCATATGCATCCCGCATCGCATCCCGCATAGCATACCATGTTTGCATCATCTTGTTTGATCCTTGCACGTGGTTGATTGTGTTCTTGTTGCTTGTTTGTCTTGTTTGGGTAGAGCCGGAAGACGAGTTCACTAACGAGGAGCCCGTTGAGTTTGCTTTCGAGGATCCAGTCAACTCTGACAATTTTGCAGGCAAGATGATCATACCCTCGAAATCACTACTATCTTTGCCATGCTAGTTTGCTCGTTCTTTTGCTATGCCAATGCTACGATGCCTACCATTTGCTTTCAAGCCTCCCAAATTGCCATGTTCAGCCTCTAACCCACCATTGTCCTAGCAAACCGTTGATTGGCTATGTTACCGCTTTGCTCAGCCCCTCTTATAGCGTTGCTAGTTGCAGGTGAAGATTGGAGACCGTTCCTTGTTGGAACATTTATTTACTTGTTGGGATATCATTATATTGCCATGTTATCTTAATGCATCTATATACTTGGTAAAGGGTGAAAGGCTCGGCCTCTCGCCTAGTGTTTTGTTCCACTCTTGTCGCCCTAGTTTCCGTCATATCGGTGTTATGTTCCCGGATTTTGCGTTCCTTACGCGGTTGGGTTATAATGGGAACCCCTTGATAGTTCGTCTTGATTAAAGCTTTTCCAGCAATGCCCAACCTTGGTTTTACCATTTGCCACCTAGCCTCTTTTTCCCTTGGGTTTCCGGAGCCCGAGGGTCATCTTATTTTAAACCCCCCCGGGCCAGTGCTCCTCTGAGTGTTGGTCCACCTGTCAGCTGCCGGTGGCCACCAGGGGCAACTCTGGGCAGGCCTACCCGTACCTAGGACAATCTGAGTGTGCCCTGAGAAAGAGATATGTGCAGCTCCTATCGGGATTTGTCGGCACATTCGGGCGATGTTGCTGGATTAGTTTTAACCTATCGAAGTGTCTTGAAGGACCGAGATACCGAGCCTGATCGGAACGTCTCGGGAGGAGGTCTATTCCTTCGTTGACCGTGAGAGCTTGTCATGGGCTAAGTTGCGACTCCCCTATAGGGATTTGAACTTTTGAAAGCCGTGCCCGCGGTTATGGGCAGATGGGAATTTGTTAATGTCCGGTTGTAGATAACTTGAACCTTAACTTAATTAAAATTAATCAACTGAGTGTGTTACCGTGATGGCCTCTTCTCGGCGGAGTCCGGGAAGTGGACACGGTGTTGGAGTAATGTTTGCCGCAGGTTTTCCCTCTTGAGTTATGCGTTCGCGCTTTGCCTTCTCTTCTCGCTCTCTTTTGCGAATAGGTTAGCCACCATATATGCTAGTCGCTTGCCGCAGCTCCACATATATTTACCTTACCCCACCTATTAAGCTTAAATAGTCTTGATCGCGAGGGTGCGAGATTGCTGAGTCCCTGTGGCTCATAGATTACTATTACACTAGATGCAGGGCTTGATGATACAGCTCCAGATGGCGCGCTTGAGCTCAAGTGGGAGTACGACGAGGACTCTCAGCGCTATTATGTTTCTTTTCCTGATGATCAGTAGTGGTGCCCAGTTGGGGTGATCGGGACCATGTCGCTTGTTGGGTTGTCTTTTATTTTGGCGCCGTAGTCGGGCCATGAGTGTTTGGATGATGTATGTTATTTATGTACTTGATTGACGTGGCGAGTGTAAGCCAACTATGTTATCCCTTTTCATTATCTATATTACATGGGATGTTTGTGATGATAGCCTGACTTGCGACATATGCCTTCAATGCGATTATGCCTCTAAGTCGTGCCTCGACACGTGGGAGATATAGTCGCATCGAGGGTGTTACAATAGGCCCTCCGGTCGCACACACATGGGAAAAATGAGCTCGGTGCGACGACCGAGCGATCAAATACGGTTATACGTATAGTTGTGTTCAAAAAAAAATACAATTATATAGACCAATCATTTTCGGTCATAAGTACATCCCACACAGTCAGTCCCAGACAAACGTTTCCGTATGTATGTACATACCACACAGTCAATCCAATGAATACGTTTCCGTTTGTTTGTACATCCCACATAGTCAATCCAAGAAGTATGTTTCCGTTCGTATGTACATCCCACACAGTCAATCCAAGGAAAATGTTTCCGTTCGTACGTACATCACATACAATTGTCCCCATTAAATCGTTTGTGATATCATTGTCATTGAAGACGATATTAACAATTTTACCGTTTGCGTTATTGAATGCATCACACACAGTGCATAGAAGAAACTATGTGACATCGGGGTTGTCCATCACACACACTTTTTATATGGTAAATGTTTGAGCAAGGTGGCCTGACGCAAACACTTTTCAAGAGAAGGTCGTGTGTGATTGTTCATTGATCCAACACGGTTTATTCCTAGAAACTGTGTGTGTTTCTTGAGGTCATCGCCAACGGTATTTTCTTAATAACCGTTTGCAATAGCAAAACCCAATTAGCCTTCCATCCTCCGTCCTCTTCAGGAAGATTTCAATATTGAACCGTGGGTGTTATATGAATACATTTCTCGCCTCATGACCATATAGGTGGTTTGAGAGGTAATCATCAGTGACTTGCTTTGGAAAGGCGTGAAAACAAGGATATGCATAAATATCTTCTCTAGATTTTAAATGGCGCAAAGGAATTAAAAAGACAAGATATAAGAGTTAGTATCATCCTATAGTGAACTGATGTCTTCTTCATTGTGTAGACAAAGATCTTGTAGTTTTTTTGTTGCTAATTTTTTATCCTAACAATCTTTCTGAGTTTCTTGACTTGACTGATATTCATGGACAACTCATTTTCCGATATGCAAAAAGGGTCGAACAGTGGGTCACAACCTCTGACATTAGGACCTACATGTGCAAGACCAAATTGTTAAAAACCTAATATTTAAAAACAAGAAGTGGAAAAGCGTGTTATTAACTGCAACAAAATATTTAAAAACAAGCAAACATAGTCATTCAAACTTGTATTGTGCAGGTCTAAGGCCCTGTTTGGATACTCTAACTTAGCTGGAGGTTAGAGTTAGTTTCTAACTCATGACTAACCCTAAACTAACTCTTACCAAAGAGGTGTTTGGATGACAGGGTTAGATTGACAATAAATGCACTAGGAAAACTAGCTCCAATTAGCACCTCTTGCGTGGATCCAAACTGGGCCGCCTTTGGCCCGGTTTGGATCCATGGGTTAGAGTTAGTTTGAGCTAGTTTGGGCTCAAATAGCCCTAAAGTATCCAAACATGAGGGCTACTTTGAGCTAGCACTACTATGGAAAACCTTATACACAGAAGCATATCAGTAGCGAGGGATGAAAGGAGGTGCTACTGCTAATTAGCAGTAGCGCATGTACACAAAGGGCGCAACTGCTATGTGCATATCAGTAGCGCGGAGAGAGTAAAACACTCTACCACTATACATGCCACACCATTGACAGCAGGCTAGTTATAGTAGTAGTGCCCCCGTGGTAACTGCGCTACTGCTAACTAGATAGTAGTAGCGTCGGTCTGTGGCCCGCGCTACTGCTAATCCGGCCTTATCCCCCCGCCCACCCGTTTCCTCACTGTCTTGTCTCACTGCCACACCGTCGCGGCCGTCCTCCTCCTGCCATCGCCGGCGTCGCCGCCTTGCTGCCGGCGTCGCCACCATCCTCCGGCCTCGATAAGCCTCCTCCTTCTCCTCTTCCTCCTCCCTCCTCTAGCTGCCTCTCCTCCCTCCTCTAGCTGCCTCTCCTCCCTCCTCCGCCCAACCCCTCCCTCCTCTAGCCACCTCTCCTCCTCCCCTCATCCCTTCTCTCGCTTCTCCCTCCTCTAGCCGCCCCTCCTCCTCCATCAATAGCCCATCCTCCCTCCACAACCCCTCCTCCCTCCATAGATTTAGTTGATAGTATAGATAGGTAGAATGTAGGTTTTTTGAATAGTATAGACAGGTAGAATTTTGTAGAATGTAGGTCTTTTGAATAGTATAGATAGGTATGTAACACTTTGATTGTAGAATGTAGGTTTTTTGAATAGTATAGATAGCTAGAATTTTGTTGTAGAAGGTAGATATAAATATTTAGTAGTACAAAATTTTAGTAAAAAAATTAGTAATATAATTTTTCAGGTATAAATTTTTTTGAATTATAGAAATGTATTGGAATGCTATATGCCAATTTTTTATGTATCAGATTTAGTAATAGGAATTTCAGCAATCAAACTCTAAGTTATATTGTGAAATTTGGACATTTTTCTATGGTTCAAGAAGTAGACAGTAAGTTATATTCAAATGGGATATTTACTTGATAGCTTATCACTACTAAGGAAAACCCTATACACAGAATCTTAGCAGTTGCGCGGCTCAAAAAGGAGCGCTGCTGCTAATTAGCAGTAGCGCGGGTGTGGAAAACCCGCTACTGACAAGTGCTTAGCAGTAGCGCGCTCGGCGTAACCCGTGCTGCTACAAATATGGACCGACAGTGCCCACCCAACTCCATTTAGCAGCAGCGCGGTGCCGCGAGCCGCGCTACTGCTATAGTTGTAGCAGTAGGGCGGTTTTTCTGAGGTCGCTCCTGCTAATTTTCAAATCGGGCACACTTTTGGTCCCGGTAGCACTAGCGCTTGTACCGAAAGCGCGCTGCTGCTACTTTCTTAGCAGCAGCGCGTTTTACGTCCCGCGCTACTGCTAATCCGCACCCACCACCTTTTCCCCACCCCTCCTCCCCCCCCCCTCCCTTTCCCCTACATCTCCCACTCTCACTCTTCTTCTTCTTCAATACTTCTCCCCCATTAATCTCCCTCTTCTACCTACCTTTCTCTCTCTTCATTACTCCTACCTAACTACACCACCTCCACTAATGCATCTCCTTTCTCTTTTTCCTTCCCCCTCCACTAGTTGAAGTTGTCTCCTCCCAAATTAGGTAGCTAGGTAGATGTAGTATTTAGTTAAGTGACCTATTTGCCCCCTAACTAGATCTATCTTTGTCAAGAAGAGCTTTGTGCACTTTTGATCTCCCTACATCATCATCTCCACCGTGTGCTCGATCTCGAGATATAGGTGATTAAAATTTCATGCTTTTGCAAAATGGAAATATGTTTATGTGTGTGTGATATGTTTATGGAAATTGTGTGTGTGGCATGAGTTGATGCCAAATTGTGCTTTTGAGTTGCCTATGTTTTGCCGAAATGTTGATTTATTTCCGTTTTGGCGAATTCCGGGCAAACTCTAGATCTATATATGTCCTATTTTTAAGGAAGGTCATGCCGAATTTTTGTATGACTTTGATGCATGCACACATTTTTATAATCAATTTGTTTATTATTACCGTGCAGAGTTGACGATGGTCGGTGGAACGATGGTGGACAGGTGGTTGCGGTCGGCAGTGCAGGACATGAAAGAAAATAACCGGACAGAGGTTTTATGTCTGTGTCGAAAATGCAAAGGAATAGTTTGGCTCGACCCCCATGACGATGGTCGTGTCGAAGCGCACCTGCTCATGACTGGTTTCATGGATGGCTATACTCGGTGGATAATTGAAGATGAGGATGACGATGTTGAGGATGCCGACGGGGCAGGCAATGATGACACGGGGCAAGACAAAGAGATGATCGATAGTGGTGGCGGGGAAGAGGCCGGACATGGCGACAGAGAAGGGGCCGGACATGGAGGCGGAGAAGGGGACGAACATGGCGGCGGAGAAGGGGCCGGACATGGCGGAGGAGAGAACGACATGGACTCCACGCAGCAGAGTTCGTCGGTACTAAGTTCAATCGTGCGGGACCCTCATGTTCAAGCATTGCTTCGCAAGGAGACGAGTACTGAGAGAGCTGCTTCTAGATAGGAGGCTAAGCTGGAGCAACTGGTGGTAGACTCGAACACTCCACTGTATGATGGTTGCAATCCTGAGTTGACCCGCTTGAGTTTCACGCTCCAACTCCTGAAGACGAAGGCTAAAAACAAATGGACTGACACTAGCCTCGATGAGCATCTCAAGTACCTAAAGGATGTTCTTCCCGCAGGTAATCTATGTCCTAGTAGTGTTGATGAGGCCAAGAAGATCGTGTGCCCTCTTGATCTGCCACACGTTAGATACCATGCATGCATCAACGATTGCATAATTTATCGGAAGGAGCACACGGAAAAAACAAGTTGTCCGGTGTGCAATGCTTCTCGATACAAGAAGGCCGGGAAGAAATGTCCCCAGAAAGTGGTATGGTACTTACCGATCACTCCCCGTCTCCAGAGGTATTTTGTAGATCCCAAGGAAGCAAAGCTAATGCACTGGCACGCGGAGAGGAAGAAGCCCGACGATGGAGATGATCCGAAGCTGAGACACGTCAAGGATGGAAGCCAGTGGAGAGCGTTGAACAGCTTCTATCGGTATTTTGAATGTGATACAAGGAACATCGTGCTCGGCGCGTGTGCCGATGGCATGAACCCGTTTGGCAACCAGAACACCAACCATAGCACATGGCCCGTGTTTGTATGGATGTACAACCTCCCCCCTGGTTGTGCATGAAATCAAAGTACATTCACATGAGCATGCTTATTCAAGGGCCGAAACAACCAGGAAATAATATTAATTTGTATCCGGGGCTACTTCAAGAGGAGTTAGACACGTTATGGAAAACACCGGCCAAGACATGGGACGCCAGAAAAGTCGAGTATTTCAACATGAGAGCCGCGCTGATCACGACAGTGCAGGACTATCTCGGTTCCGGATATGTGGCAGGCTAGGTGTGCCATGGATATTACGGATGCATGCGGTGCATGGATGATACGACGTCTCAGCAGCTAACGTCAAGGAAAGATGGTGGGTCTGGGAAAATCGTGTACATGAGGCATCGAAGATGGCTCGAACAATACGACCCGTGGAGAAACCGTGGAGATCTATTCAATGGTCAAGCTGAGCATCGAGGACCTCCACGTAAGCGGAGCGGTGCCGAAATCGATGAGCTGTTGAAAAACTGGAAGGAGTGCCCCGTGCCGGGAAAGACGACGAGAAAGGCGCCGGAGCCGCTGCTGAAGGTATGGAAGACGAGGTCTATGTTCTGGGACTTGGAGTACTGGCACAAACTCGATACACCTCATTGCCTTGATCAAATGCATATCTGTAAGAATGCCCTTGAGAGCTTGCTCGCAACACTGATGAACATGCCGGATAAGACCAAGGATGGGCCGAAGGCAAGAAAAGACTTGCAAGATTTGAAAATCAGGGAAGATCTGCACATGCCGCCCCGTAAAATGTCAGACGAGACAGAGACGGAGACAGAGGCACGGGAGAAGAAGGGCAAGAAAATAAAGAAAGATGATTATTGCCCCCCTTCTTGCTTCACCTTAAGTCAGGCTGAGATCGATCAATTCTTTAAGTGCCTTATCGGAGTCAAAGTTAGTTCCGGTTACTGTGGCAAGATAAACAGATATCTAGACACGGACAAGAAAAGGTTCAGCGGGATGAAGTCCCATGACTGTCATGTGATGATGACGCAGATACTACCTGTTGCCCGACGCTACATGGCGAACAATCAACAATGTCCACAAATCCCTTTTTCCCTTATGTGGTAGCCAGGCACTCCTCTTACTACTGCCGTCGCTCCGTGTACCAAACAAAGCAGTCTCAGATCAATACAACTTCTGTTAAGGCCAGCCACACAGGGGAATCTAATGAAAAAAGTATCCATGATAGCCGGGTTAACCAAGCATAGTCATATGCTACTAGCTCATGTGGAGAAGCAAATCAAGGCCCCCCACTAATAATACTTCTCACGAGGGTACTACATGAGGACCATTAGTACCCCGTACATGGGAAAAATCATCAGGACGCGCACCAAGCATCAGTGTCCGCGTTTGTCTGACAGAAATACCAGATGCTTATCAGTGTTGAGCCGCCTCTGCTGTATTGAGCTGCCGGAGCCGCGTTAAGCTGCCTCTGCCGTGTTGAGTCGTCGGGAGTCGCCGGTCTGCCTGAACCGCCATCTGACGCGGCATACAGATCATCTATCATTCACAAACATCAGGTGATATCCGTCCGGTTTTGTTTTCATAACATATATTAATTTTTGTGTGAACAATTACTTCGGCATGTGGTATTTTTTGACGCAGGATAATTGTTCATTACAAATGAGGTGTCATATTACGGGCACGGAGCACGCGCTAGCAACGTTCTGCACCGGCATTTCGTCCGTGTCATACCACCCGGTGAATGAACATGCGCAAGTCGCCGTCCCCGTGGCCCGGTTTACATCAACGCGCTGGCCGGCTCGCCCGTCCGCACCGCCTTACAACGACACGGATGACTCGCCCGTCCGCCCTCGCGGCCGGTTCACACGTCCGCACCGGCTTACAAACATCGCGGCCGACTCACCCGTCCGCACTGGTTTACCACGCCGCGGCCGGTTCACCCGTGAGCGGTTTCAATTTCACCTAGCGATCATCAATTTCATGGCGGATTATTTCTGGCCTGGCAGATCAGCCGATTCTCCCGCCCACGCCGGTTTACAAATCTGCGGCCGATTCATCTGTCCGCGCTGGTTCTAAAGCCGCGGTCGTCTTTTGCGGCCTGGTCTACATCAACACACCGGGCCGCACCTGTCTGCATGAGTTGTTTATTGAGTATGAGCAAGTCACAGCTTGGGTAGCCGGTTTTCTTTCAACAAAATGGAGGCAAATTATCATATACTATCAACCACCGTCTGCACTGGGTGGCTCAATGGGCAGGCGCACAAGTCACCGCCGCTACAGTTTGGTTAACTTCAAAATCACCAGTTGGAAGGAACCATTGGCCGATTTGCTGACACGGCTCATACGGGATCATTTATAACCCACCGCAGTCACCTCAATCTTCTGTGGATTCACATCGTGCTATCAACACCAATAATATACAAGTTATGCCAGTTTACATCACGATCAAATATGGAGAGTCTCAAGCCAACTCCTCGAGTCACCTTTGAGACTCGGGGGCTACGATGACATGACTCAGTAAATCTTGCTAGTTTCAGCAAATTTAAGAACCCCAGGACGATGGAGGAAAGGATAACCCGGTCCCGGAGGCTATTGTTATATTGATGAAAATTCAAAGGCCATCAGAAAATTTCCGGCTTAGAAAGTATATGACAGTTACAAAATCCCGGCTCAATAAAGAAGTTCCGGGTCATCAGAAAGAATCCCGGTTTAAAATCCGACTCAAGGGAAGTCAGTCTCACTGAAGCACTCAATATCCGGTTTACGACCCGGTTCAAGGGAAATCTATTCTCCCACAAAGATCTGAAGCGCTCAAATCCGATTTAACAATGTCCGGTTCAAAAAGGAATTAACTTCTCGCAAGTTCGAGTTTAAAGGCCGTTAGAAAATTTCCGGCTGAAAATGAAGATTCCGGTTTAAGGTCTAGTTCAAGGGAAGGATGTCTCCCACAAAGCTTTGAAGCTCTCAATATCCGGTTTAACATCCAGTTCAAAAAGGATTTATCTCTTGCAAAAAGTTAAAGGGTGCCAAAGAGGACCTATTGCCATGATGCGCGGTTCAAACATGGGTATCATGCCTTATTGGCTTATCATATTATTGGTCACTTGGGGGCTTGGTCATATCTGAACCATAGTCACACCTCTTGATCGGCTCAATGCCACAACATCACTTGGGGGCTTTGGTCGTATCCGAACCATAGCAATACCTTTTGATAGGCGTAAAGCCACAACATCACTTGGGGACTTGGTCACGTCTGAACCGTAGTCACGCCTCTTGATCGGCCTAGTGCCACAGCATCACTTGGGGGCTTTGGTCGAACCCGAACCATCGTTACACCTCTTGATCGGCGTAATGCCAATGCATCATTTGGGGACCTGGCTGACTTGAACCATAGCTACGCCTTTTTGGGGGCATGGTCTTGTCCGACCATGGTAATGCCACTTGATCGGCTCAAAGCCTTATTTGCAATGGTTTTATCTTTGCCTTTGCTGCTGTTTCTCTTTTGGTGAAATATTTTTCCTTTGTTGGGTTTTCGACCAACATTATTAAACCGGTTCGACTGTCAATTACAACATTATTAAACCGGTTCGACTGTTTCTCTTAATCCGAAGACTATCTGCCCGGTTTGATTTTCTGTTACCATCTTATTATGGAGTAAACCGGTGTTCATCAACCCGGTTCGGCTATCAACTACAAGTTGTCATTACATGATCAGTTATAGTCCGGCGATTATTAACCCGGTCTGGTTGACTACAAGTCGCCAGTATTATATACGGATAAACTGGTGTTTGTCACAACCCGGGATGGTTTTTTCATAAACCGGTGGCACAATATGGGAGGAGTTATCATTACTCAAAGTTTGGGTTATCACCCTTACTACAAAAAGTTGGTAAACCAACAATGTGATTCAATGTCACAGGTTGAATAAAGCATGATTATAAGTCACCATGTTTATTAAACCTGCCTGGCTTTCGATTATATGTCGCCAGTCTATGATGAGAAATTATCCGGTGTTTATTAAACCGGCCTGGCTTTGGACTATAAGTCGCCAGTATATATTTGGATTGTGCCATTGGAATCATGCGTTTATAAATCATTGGGTTATATTATTCAAATAGCCAAACTTGGTTGAATTTTCATTATGATATTAAATGAATAAGATTTTCATACCGGATTATATTATCTTGAATAGCCAACATGGCTGGATTTTATTACGGTTATTAATAACCGGTATTATTGAGGTTTTCAAAGTCGCTTTAGCGCAATGGCTATTATTTTATCAAAGGATATGATTTATTCTACAATGGAAGGAATAGTCCCGAGTCGCTGCAGGCTTACGACCCGACACTTGGGGGCTACATTATTCAAATTGAGATTACATGCAAGCCTCATGTCGCTGCAAGCATGCACCATGACACTTGGGGGATAATGCAAAGTCATTTTTATTGGCCTTATTAAATACCCGACTCATCATATCATAATGAGCTGGCCCTTGGGGACTACCAATTGGTCCTGTCAAAAATTCAAGGTACACAAGTCTTAACCCATTATATTGAAGGATCCACTACTCAGTTGGTAAAGCACAAAGCTCTTAACCTTATGGACATGAGTTCAAGTCCCATGGTGGAGATTATATCATATGATGTTATTATCAATAAATTATATACAAAGTCCCAGCCCAGTATTTTCTTACTGAGCCGGCACTTGGGGGCTACATATATGGAGTATTCAGTTTATATGATTGAGATGAACAAAATGGATTTCTTCAAGGTTGCAACACTGATTGGAGCAAGTCTTAAGTTATCACTATATTCTCCTCTTAAGACTTGGGGGCTACAGGTATTATGCATGTAAAGGAGGAACATCTTCAAAATTTCAATTTTGAGCACATCAGGAAGATCAATTGTGTGACCCGGCGTTGGCAACAATCATAACCCGGTGTCTATAAACGGTCATGACCCGGGATCATCAGTTCTTATAACCCGGCAATTTTGGCAATGATAAACCGGCAAGTTCTACATTTTCAAACCGGCTGATATCAGTTGAATATTTGAAGACCAATATTTTTGTCAAATCAAGAGCATTGAAGGCCGATTCAAATGGATTCTTTATTCTCAAATATCTTCTGCAAGCAAATTGAGTATGAAGCTGGCTTATTGACCCGGATTTTCTAGAAGAAGGAAATGACAAGGATGATCAGGTGCCGGTTTACAAGAATTCTTAACCCGGAGCATAACCTGTCAAATTTGCTCTTGAGTTTATGTTGCAGATCAGTTTAACATGGATAAATCCAAATTAAACTGGGGGCTAATGTCGGGGATATACCCCGCAGCGTAAACCGGCCGGAAGTATAACCCGGCCGGACTTGGCGGTTTACTTGAGACCCGGATGAGACTTGGCGATTCACGGGCGACCCGCCCTAACTTGGCGGTTTACAAGCAACCCGCCTGAACATTATGACTCACTGGTAACCCGGCGGGCGGGACAGATGGATCACAAGGCCCAAGGCCCAGAAGGCCGGTTTATGCTAATGGTGGGCCGGTTTAAGAGAAAAGGTGTGAGGAATATTTTCCTTACAAGGAGTCAAGACCCGGACTTGTATCCGGTTTGTATTAAGATAGACTAGTCCTAATCCTAATAGGACTCCACATGTAACCCGCCCCTTCAACATATATAAGGAGGGGCAGGGCTCCCCAAAGAGGGACGGGGGAAGAAGAAACAATCTCTAGGGCTAGACACAAAGAGCCGGCTTACCGGCGACTCTCTCGTGATCATAATGAGACCTAGCCTCAAACAGCATGTAGGGTTTTTACCGGATGATGTTTCCCGGGGCCCGAAGCTGTCTAAATCCCTGTCTTGTGTGTTGCGTCTCTCATCCCGATCAACCCCTCTCAAGCTACCACCTAGATGCGTTAGCCTCACGACTAAGTCCTCACCCTAGGACATCTGCCGTGATAATTCCACGACAACGTCAGTGACACGCTTATTGCTCTCTGCAACTTTTTCGACGTCATCTCTCGAAAGTTGATCAGTGTGAAGCAGCTCTGAAGGCTACAGGAAGAGATCGTTGTGATACTGAATGAGCTTGAGATGTACTTCCCGCCCGCGTTCTTTGACGTGATGGTGCATCTGTGTGTCCATATTGTGGATGACATAATAGACCTGGGGCCGTCATTCCTGCACAACATGATGCCGTTTGAGAGGATGAATGGGATCATCAAAGGATTCATTCGTAACATGTCCCGTCCGGATGGAAGCATCGTCCAGGGCTATGTGACACAAGAGTGCATCTCTTTCTGTGAGAATTTTCTATATGGCGCAGACCAGCCGCCTGGTGCCCGTTAACAAGCACGATGGGAGGCTCGAAGGAGAAGGTCACTGCAACGGTCGCAGGGAACTGCACGTGGCATACTCAGATCGACGCAGCGACTTTGACAGAGCAAACTTGGTAGTGCTACAACACCTAGACGAGGTAGATCCTTTCGTGGCACTGCACAAAGAAATTATCGCAATGAAGTATCGTGACCGGGGGGTATGCAGGACGAACGCCGAAATTACTAGAGAGCACAACTCCACTTTCCTGCATTGGTTCAAAGAGCATATTATTGCTAATCCCCCGGAGGAGGGCTCTAAGGACGGATTGCTCATATACGCCTTAGCACATGGCCCCTCGCCCAACCTCGTAACCTATCAGGCATATGATATCAACGGATACACGTTCTACACGGAGGCCAAAGATATGGACAGTGATGATCAGAACTCAGGGGTGACGATGGAATGCATGACCGGCAGCGACAACGGCGCAACTGAACGATTTTATGGAAGGGTCGAGGAGATCTGGGAGCTTGACTACTCTGGACTGCACAACACGACGATGTTCCGTGTCAGATGGGCTAAGAATGTCGAAAGAGAAAACCGGATTTTTACTACCATGACTATACCCGACGCCAAGAGCGCTACCGTGAACGCTATCGCCAAAAACGAGCCATGGGTACACGCTAAGCACGTGACACAATGCTTCTTCATAACCGACCCATGAAATCCCAGTCGTGTTGTCGTGAGGAGAGGCAAAAGGAACATCATTGGAATGGATGGAGTCGCCAACGAGGAAGACTATGATTAATACGGCAACCCAATGAGGGAAGATTACGATGATGATGAAGTATACGTCAAAAGAAGAATCAATACTACATTACCTAAGAAAAATCGTACTCCATGGAAAAGGCAAATTCACAATGAGGGGCTCAATTATTCTTCAATGAACAAGAAGGGAAAGAAGCTGACTCAAAAATGAAAACGTCAGCGCTGAGGAACCATATGTTATCGGTCAAATGATGTAATATATATATATATATATGTTCCTATTTTGTATACACACTTAGCCATTATTATGCATGGGTTCAATGATGTAATATATATGTTCCTATTTTGTATACATATTTAACCGTCGAATGATGCAATATATATCGCCTTCCCTTTGTTCACCGCTCTCGGGAAATAAAAGTGGGAGAAAATGAAGGAAAAGAAAAAGGAAAACTGGCAGTAGCGATTTCCTTATAAAACAGCTACGGTCAAGCTAGCAGTAACGATTTCCTTATAAAACCGCTACAGCTAGTGAAGGTAGTAGCAGCGCGTTTTATCTAAACCGCTACAGCTAGTGAAGGTAGTAGCAGCGCGTTTTATCTAAACCGCTACATTTAGTGAAGGTAGTACCAGCGCGTTTTGTCTAAACGCGTTACTGCTACGTCCACTTAACCCAAAATTCTCACTCTCCCTGCTTCATCCCGCCTCTTAACCCCCAAATCCCCACTCTCTCTTCCCCCGTCGCACCGCCGCGCCCCGGCGCTCGCCCCCGACCCCGGCCCGCGCCCCCCCCCCCCCCCGCCCCCCCCCCCCCCCCCCTCCCCCCCGCCCCGGCACTCGCCCCCGACCCCGGCGCTCGCCCCCGACCCAGCACTTGCCCCCGACCCCGGCGCGCTCGCCCCTGACCCGTCGGCCCTCGCCTCCGTCCTCTGCTTCCTCCCCTCCCAACCTCGGCCGTCGTCGGGCCTGCCTCCTCGCCCCTGCACCCTCTGTAACCCCCTATCTCTCTGCTAGCTAGGGTTCTTCGGTTAATTTACTTAGGTTTTAGTTAGGGCAGTAGGTTAATTAGGTTATCTATTTAGTTATGAATTTAGCTAGGTTTTAAAATAGGATAGAAGTTTAGGGTTAAGCAATTGTAGTTAAAAGAAAAGGCAGCATTTAAGCAATTGTCCAAATCAACATCCCTTGTTAAAGCAAATTTAGGTAGGCTAAATTTATATGCAAATTTGAACTGGACATGTGATATGTGGATATGTCATGTTTTGGACATGTCATGTTTGGAATTTGAACATGTCATTCCCCGCAACCCCATGCAACCCACGTTCCACAACCAGCCGATCCCCGCTGGGCACTTTAGGGTTAGCTTGTCTAGTGTGAAATCAGGGCACGAGCATTTGCCTCCTCCGGTATATCCCGTGGGAGAGGACGACGAGACCCCGCCACGGATTGGAAACTGCAAGGGTTGGGTGCTGCTATGGCCGAAGAATCTTATTCGTCTGGAGCCGGCCGAGAGCACACCAATAACCACACATCAACAAGAATGTGCAGAGACCACCACCCCGCCTACGCAATTACCAGCTCCTGTAGTGCCGAGTGAGAGCGGCGGATGACGTGATGAAGGGGGTGCAATAGTACTGGCTGATGTAATCAGTCGTGTAGAACAGAGAATGGATGATGAGACGGAGGTCAACCCTATGGGTTTCCTCAATACAAACGCGTATGACTGTGACATAGATATGATGAGTCAACCATATGATGAATCGGGCTATCAGCATGCTAATGAGGATGTGGATGATATGCCCGAGCAGGAAGGTCGTTGGAAGGATTGCAAAAAGTCTCTCTTCATGAATTCCTCACAGGACATGCCTGAAGATGTCGCCTCAACACAGGCTCAACTAGCCGGGGGTCGTACAGTGCTTAGCCCGGGAACCCTGGGGCAGGGGTTAAGGAAGGGTCTGGAAGGTGTGCC
Source organism: Triticum urartu (assembly GCF_003073215.2). Classification (NCBI taxonomy): domain Eukaryota; kingdom Viridiplantae; phylum Streptophyta; class Magnoliopsida; order Poales; family Poaceae; genus Triticum; species Triticum urartu. The sequence continues at coordinate 672,917,347 of NC_053024.1, forward strand.
CAAGAAAAAGGAGAGGAAGAGATCGGGGAAGATAACTGCCTCCAAACAAGCCAGAGCACAAAGCAGCCAGACGATGCATTCTGAAGAGCGTGTACTCGTGAAAGGTGCAGCCATGTTCCATCTCACGGGCGAGCCGATGCTACCGCCGAAACCGCTGGAGGCACTATCAGGGGATCTCAGGAGACTGCACAACCATGTGTTGTCGACTAAGAAAAGCCTACTAGCCTCAAAGGATCCAGGATATCCGACATACGCAGCTCGTGTGCCTGAGGGGAAGCACTACTAGGGAAAAGCCTAGCAGCAGCGCGGGTTTTCGGCCTTTTAGTAGCGCGGGGGCCGGCGCTACTAATAAGGCGCTACAGCTAACGTATAGCAGTAGCACTGGTCCACCCGCGCTACTGCTACACAAGTGTTGCAAGCAGCGCGCTTAAAGGAACCTCGCTGCTGCTAATAGCTATAGCGCGCTTCCCCTGTGCGCGCTACTGCTACAACCGCGCTGCTGCTAACTTTTCTCCACTCGCTACTGCTAATTTTAGTAGTTTTTTGTTTTTTTTTGGCATATTTGTTTTGTATTTGAACAGGCTTTATAGAAGAATCTTTAGCACATACAAATGTCATCATGATACACATACAAATGCCTGCGAGACCACAAATGTAATCATAGCATATACATACAAATAGTCTCGTCATAATCATCATCCAACACAAAGTGGTATCTTGTCATCATCTCGAAAATAGCGATCATCCATCTAAACAAAGGTATACGCGAGAAGAGCTATCACTATGAGTGAGAGCGGAACTATGCAGTACATGAGATGGCGGTTACGAGTCCTCTCTCACGCTAGCGTGAACCTCAAGTAACTAGCTTCTCCTTCTTGTCTGCTTTTGAAGCCTTTATGGCTGGCGTCCGAGAACCCATTCACTTGCGCCTGACACTCATGCCACTCGTTGTACACCCCCGGAACCTTCCCTTTGTACACGACATAGCAGTTCCATCTCGCCATCAAGAAACTAGGTACCTGTTAGAGATGCATGTTCATGAAGAGGTTGTACAATCATATATATGCAACAAAATATACTAGAGAACACCGAAAAAGAAAGGGTTAGCAACTAGATGCAACTAGGGATCGTGGACATCACAAAGTTGCATCGCTACAAATAGTATACAAGTTCAACCGACACATATCATCATCATCGGCATCATAAATCACTAGAAGTTCCATCCTTCCATATCATCGAGGATGGACCCTAGCTTCTTGAACGGCGTGAGGTCTAGACGTTGCATGCCTATGCGAGTTCGGACGTCAGCTCGCGATATAGGGCCGTGGTGGAACATCCCCTTCTCATGGACGACTTCTTTCATGATGATCATCACAATGTCGCTTTGGATGCGAAAGAAGTCATCTCTAAGTTTATAATCCGCTTCTCCATGAGATTCTAGCCACTTGTTGATATGATCATCATTTCTGCTTCTCATGTGAAGCTTTTGGTGATCCGTGTTGAACTGAATCATGAGATGGAGGATGTAGAATCCATCCTTCTTGCTTGGTTTTGGGACTTGGATGCAGGAGAAGTTAGTTTTATGCGCGAAACCCATCTTCTTGTTCCTTTGTTTCCTGATCTGCATGTGGCCACCTCTAAAGCTGAAGCCTTGGAGAGCATCATCTAGAATATTCATTATGTGGATGTAGTATTTTTTCTCATAGTCTCTGGAAGGGTAAAAATACACGGCGTGGGAGACTTGCGGATAAAGAACGATAAGGACGGCGCGCCCGTTGCTGCGGGGAAAAGACACCTCAAATTATTCCCCATAGAGAGAGAAGGAATGATTGAAATGTATGAAAGGGTTGTTCGAAACTGACTTACTTTGGATGATAAGGCACGAGGACAATTTCGGCATGACCTTTGCTAAAAAATGGACATATCGAGCGCCTGAAATTCACCGGAACGGAAATGAATCAACATTCCGCGTAACATAGGCAACTCGGATCATTTACCAAAACATGGCATGTCCAAAACATGACATATCCACATATCACATGTCCAGTTCAAATTTGCATATAAATTCAGCAAATTTTGAAACCTATCTAAATTCATAACTAAATAGATAACCTAATTAACATAACTAAAACCTAAGTAAATTAACCCTAGCTAGCAGAGAGAGAGGGGGGGTGGTTTACAGAGGGTGCAGGGCGAGGAGGCAGGCCCGACGACGTCCGAGGTTGGGAGGGGAGGAAGCAGAGGAGGGAGGCAAGCGCCGGCGCCGGGGGCGAGCGTGCCTGGGTCGGGGGCGGCGGGATCGGGGGCGAGCGCGCCGGGGTCGGGGCGAGCGCGCCGAGGTCGGGGGCGGGTGCGGCGGTGCGACGGGGCCGGGGAAGAGAGAGTGGGGATTTGGGGGAAAAGAGGCGGGATGAAGCAGGGAGAGGGAGAATTTTGGGTTAAGTGGACGTAGCAGTAGCGCATTTTCACGAAACGCGCTACTACTATTACGAGCAGCTATAGCGATTTTCTGCAGAAACCGCTACTGCTACCTTGACTAGTTGTAGCTCTTTTTCACTAAAGCGCTACTGCTATAACCAGTTTCCCTTTTTTCTTTTCCTCAGCATAATAGGAACATATATATTACATCATTGGACCCTTGCATAATAATGGCTAAGTGTGTATACAAAATAGGAACATATACAAATTACATCATTGGACCCATGCATAATAATGGCTAATTAAGTGTGTATACAAAATAGGAACATATATATATATATATTATATCATTTGACCGATTCCTCAGCGCTGACGTTTTCGTTTTTGAGTCAGCTTCTTTCCCTTCTTGTTCGTCGAAGAATAATTGAGCCCCTCATTGTGACTTTGCCTTTTCCATGGAGTACGATTTTTCTTTGGTAATGTAGTATTGATTCTTCTTTTGACGTATACTTCATCATCATCGTCATCTTCCCTCATTGGGTTGCCATACTGATCATAGTCTTCCTCGTTGGCGACTCCATCCATTCCAATGATGTTTCTTTTGCCTTTCCTCACGACAACACGACTGGGATTGCATGGGTCGGTTATGAAGAAGCATTGTGTCACGTGCTTAGCGTGTACCCATGGCTCGTTTTTTGCGATAGCGTTCACGGTAGCGCTCTTGGCGTCGGGTATAGTCATGGTAGTGAAAATCCGGCTTTCTCTTTCGACATTCTTAGCCCATCTGACACGGAACATCGTCGTGTTGTGCAGTCCAGACTAGTCAAGCTCCCAGATCTCCTCGACCCTTCCATAAAATTGTTCAGTTGCGCTGTTGTCGCTGCCGGTCATGCATTCCATCGTCACCCCTGAGTTCTGATATTCATCACTATCCATATCTTTGGCCTCCGTGTAGAACGTGTATCCGTTGATATCATATGCCTGATAGGTTACGAGGTTGGGCGAGGGACCATGTGCTAAGGCGTATATGAGCAATCCGTCCTTAGAGCCCTCCTCCGGGGGATTAGCAATAATATGCTCTTTGAACCAATGCAGGAAAGTGGAGTTGTGCTCTCTAGTAATTTCGGCGTTCGTCCTGCATACCCCCCGGTCACGATACTTCATTGCGATAATTTCTTTGTGCAGTGCCACGAAAGGATCTACCTCGTCTAGGTGTTGTAGCACTACCAAGTTTGCTCTGTCAAAGTCGCTGCGTCGATCTGAGTATGCCACGTGCAGTTCCCTGCAACCGTTGCAGTGACCTTCTCCTTCGAGCCTCCCATCGTGCTTGTTAACGGGCAAACCAACACTAACACCAGGCGGCTGGTCTGCGCCATATAGAAAATTCTCACAGAAAGAGATGCACTCTTGTGTTAAATAGCCCTGGACGATGCTTCCATCCGGACGGGACATGTTACGAACGAATCCTTTGATGATCCCATTCATCCTCTCAAACGGCATCATGTTGTGCAGGAATGACGGCCCAGGTCTATTATGTCATCCACAATATGGACACACAGATGCACCATCACGTCAAAGAACGCGGGCGGGAAGTACATCTCAAGCTCATTCAGTATCAGAACGATCTCTTCCTGTAGCCTTCGGAGCTGCTTCACACTGATCGACTTTCGAGAGATGACGTCGAAAAAGTTGCAGAGACCAATAAGCGTGTCACGGACGTGCTTGTCCATTATCCCTCTAAGGGCAACAGGTAATATCTGCGTCATCATCACATGACAGTCATGACACTTCATCCCGCTGAACCTTTTCTTGTCTGTGTCTAGATATCTACTTATCTTGCCACAGTAACCGGAACTAACTTTGACTCCGGTAAGGCGCTTAAAGAATTGATTGATCTCAGCCTGACTTAAGGTGAAGCAAGAAGGGGGGCAATAATCCTCATTCTTTATTTTCTTGCCCTTCTTCTCCCGTGCCTCTGTCTCCGTCTCTGTCTCGTCTGACATTTTATGGGGCGGCATGTGCAGATCTTCCCTGTCTTGCAAGTCTTTTCTTGCCTTCGGCCCATCCTTGGTCTTATCCGGCATGTTCATCAATGTTGCGAGCAAGCTCTCAAGGACATTCTTACATATATGCATTTGATCAAGGCAATGAGGTGTATCGAGTTTGTGCCAGTACTCCAAGTCCCAGAACAAAGACCTTGTCTTCCATACCTTCAGCAGCGGCTCCGGCGCCTTTCTCATCGTCTTTCCTGGCGCGGGGCACTCCTTCCAGTTTTTCAACAGCTCATCGATTTCGGCACCGCTCCGCTTACGTGGAGGTCCTCGATGCTTAGCGTGACCATTGAATAGATTTCCACGGTTTCTCCACGGGTTGTCCTGTTCGAGCCATCTTCGATGCCCCATGTACATGATTTTCCCAGACCCGCCATCTTTCCTTGACGTTAGCTGCTGAGACATCGTATCATCCATGCACCGCGTGCATCCGCAATATCCATGGCACACCTGGCCTGCCACATATCCGTAACCAAGATAGTCGTGCACTGTCGTGATCAGCGCGGCTCTCATGTTGAAATACTCGCCTTTGCTGGCGTCCCATGTCTTGGTCGGTGTTTTCGATAACGTGTCTAACTCCTCCTGAAATAGCCCCAGATACAAATTAATATTATTTCCTGGTTGTTTCGGCCCTTGAATAAGCATGCTCATGTGAATGTACTTCGATTTCATGCACAACCAGGGGGGAGGTTGTACATCCATACAAACACGGGACATGTGCTATGGTTGGTGCTCTGGTTGCCAAACGGATTCATGCCATCGGTACACGCGCCGAGCACGATGTTCCTTGCATCACATTCAAAATACCGATAGAAGCTATTCAACGCTCTCCACTGGCTTCCATCCTTGACGTGTCTCAGCTTCGGATCATCTCCATCGTCGGGCTTCTTCCTCTTCGCGTGCCAGCGCATTAGCTTTGCTTCCTTGGGATCTACAAAATACCTCTGGAGACGGGGAGTGATCGGTAAGTACCATACCACTTTCTGGGGACATTTCTTCCCGGCCTTCTTGTATCGAGAAGCATTGCACACCGGACAACTTGTTTTTTCTGCGTGCTCCTTCCGATAAATTATGAAATCGTTGATGCATGCATGGTATCTAACGTGTGGCAGATCAAGAGGGCACACGATCTTCTTGGCCTCATCAACACTACTAGGACATAGATTACCCTCGGGAAGAACATCCTTTAGGTACATGAGATGCTCATCGAGGCTAGTGTCGGTCCATTTGTTTTTAGCCTTCTTCTTCAGCACTTGGAGTGTGAAACTCAAGCGGGTCACCTCAGGATTGCAACCATCATACAATGGAGTGTTCGAGTCTACCACCAGTTGCTCCAGCTTAGCCTCCTCCCTAGAAGCAGCTCTCTCAGTACTCGTCTCCTTGCGAAGCAATGCTTGAACATGAGGGTCCCGCATGATTGAACTTAGTACCGACGAACTCTGCTGCGTGGAGTCCATGTCGTTCTCTCCACCGCCATGTCCGACCCCTTCTCCGCCGCCATGTCCGGCCTCTTCCCCGCCGCCATTATCGATCATCTCTTCGTTTTGCCCCGTGTCATCATTGCCTGCCCCGTCGGCATCCTCAACATCGTCATCCTCATCTTCAGTTATCCACCGAGTATACCCATCCATGAAACCAGTCATGAGCAGGTGCACTTCGACACGACCATCGACATGGGGGTCAAGCCAAACTATTCCTTTGCATTTTCGACACGGACATAAAACCTCTGTCAGGTTATTTTCCTTCATGTCCTGCACCGCCGACCGCAACCACCTGTCCACCATCATTCCACTGACCATCGTCAACTCTGCACAGTAATAATAAACAAATTGATTATAAAAATGCGTGCATTTATCAAAGTCATACAAAAATTCGGCATGACCTTCCTTAAAAATAGGACATATATAGATCTAGAGTTTGCCCGGAATTCGCCGAAACAGAAATAAATCGACATTTCGGCAAAACATAGGCAACTCAAATGCACAATTTGGCGTCAACTCATGCCACACACACAATTTCCATAAAAATATCACACACACATGCATAAACATATTTCCATTTTGCAAAAGCATGAAATATTAATCACACCTCTATCTCGAGATCGAGCACACGGTGGAGATGATGATGTAGGGAGGTCAAAAGTGCACACATCTCTTCTTGACAAAGAAAGATCTAGTTAGGGGGCAAATAGGTCACTTAACTAAATGCTACATCTACCTAGCTAGCTAATTTGGGAGGAGACAACTTCAACTAGTGGAGGGGGGAGGAAAAAGAGAAAGGAGATGAATTAATGGAGGTGGTGTAGTTATAGCTAGGAGTAATGAAGAGAGAGAAAGGTAGGTAGAAGAGGGAGAGTAATGGGGGGAGAAGTATTGAGGAAGAAGAAGAGTGAGACAGGGAGGATGTGGGAGGTAGGGGAAAGGGAGGAGAGGAGATGGGGAGGGGGAGGTGGAAAAGGTGGTGGGTGTTGCGTCTTAGAAGTAGCGCGGGAGAGAAAGCGCGCTGCTGCTAAGAGCGTAGCAACAGCGTGCTTTCCTGTCACGTGCTACTGCTAAACGGGCCAACCCTGTGCACAATTTCAAAATTAGCAGCAGCGAGGTGACAAAAAAGCGCGCTGCTACTATGGCATTAGCAGCAGCGGGCTCCCTGGCGTCGCGCTACTAGTAAACTTATGTCGTTGTGTACTATCGGTGGATTTTTGTAGCAGCGCAGTTTAAGCGTCACGCGCTACTGCTAAGTTTGCACCAGTAGCGAGCTTTCCGTAGCCACGCTGCTACTACTTAGCAGTAGCGCCTGTTTTTATGCCGCGCTGCTGCTAAGATTCTGTGTATAAGGTTTTCCCTAGTAGTGAAGTGCTACGTCGAGACACGGCCCGCGGAGGTGTTCTTCCTGCGGTTTGACCATATCTTTGAGATGTTTCTGACAAGGCGGCTCGATTTTACAATCGTCCGCCTTTTTGCGCTACATATGAGCTCCGCCATGAAGAGTGAAGAAGTCTCGCAAATCTGTGTGGCGGATCCGTACTACATGCACGAGTCTTTCTTGAGTCTCGGCGACTTTGAGCGTGAAACTGCTATGGAGTACCTCCAAAACTTCATGGTATAGAATAAGGACCGGGAAATTATCCTCGTGCCTTATCATCCAAAGTAAGTCAGTTCCGGACAACCCTTTCGTACATTTCAATCATTCCTTCTCTCTCATATGGGGAATAATTTGAGGTGTCTTTTCCCCCCAGCAACGGGCGCGCCGTCCTTATCGTTCTTTACTTGCGAGTCTCCCACGCCGTGTATTTTGACCCTTCCAGAGACTACGAGAAAAAAGACTACACCCACATAATGAATATTCTAGATAATGCTCTCCAAGGCTTCAGCATTAGAGGTGGCCACATGCAGATCAGGAAACAAAGGAACAAGAAGATGGGTTTCGCGCGTAAAACTAACTTCTCCTGCATCCATGTCCCAAAACCAAGCAAGAAGGATGGATTCTACATCGTCCATCTCATGATTCAGTTCAACACGGATCACCAAAAGCTTTGCATGAGAAGCAGAAATGATGATCATATCCACAAGTGGCTAGAATCTCATGGAGAAGCGGATTATAAACTTAGAGATGACTTCTTTCGCATCCAAAGTGACATTGCGACGATCATCATGAAAGAAGTCGTCGATGAGAAGGGGATGTTCCACCACAGCCCTATATCGCGAGCTGACGTCCGAACTCGCATATGCATGCAACGTCTAGAACTCACGCCGTTCAAGAAGCTAGGGTCCATCCTCGATGATATGGAAGGATGGAACTTCTAGTGATTTATGATGCCGATGATGATGATATGTGTCGGTTGAACTTGTATACTTTTTGTAGCGATGAAACTTTGTGATGTCCACGGTCCCTGCCGAACTTGCGTAATGCTACTTTGTTAGTTTGTGTACGATGACCTGCGTACCTCTAGTTAATTAATTTGTGTACTGTATGTTGCATCTAGTTTCTAACCATTTCTTTTTTAGTGTTGCTCTAGTATATTTTGTTGCATATATATGAGTGTACATCCTCTTCATGAACATGCATCTCTAACAGGTACCTAGTTTCTTGATGGCGAGATGGAAGTGCTATGTCGTGTACAAAGGGAAGGTTCCGGGGATGTACAACGAGTGGCATGAGTGTCAGGCGCAAGTGAATGGGTTCTCGGGCGCCAGCCATAAAGGCTTCAAAAGCAGACAAGAAGGAGAAACTAGTTACTTGAGGTTCACGCTAGCGTGAGAGAGGACTCGTAATCGCCACCTCATGTACTGCATAGTTCTGCTCTCACTCATAGTGATAGATCTTCTCGCGTATACCTTTGTTTAGATGGATGACGTTGTAGTTGCAAGTAGTCGAGACTTGCATGTATCGCTATTTTCGAGATGATGACAAGATACCACTTTGTGTTGGATGATGATTATGACGAGACTATTTGTATGTATATGCTATGATTACATTTGTGGTCTCGTAGGCATTTGTATGTGTATCATGATGACATTTGTATGTGCTAAAGATTCTTCTATAAAGCCTGTTCAAATACAAAACAAATATGCCGGAAAAAAACAAAAAACTACTAAAATTAGCAATAGCGAGTGGAGAAAAGTTAGCAGCAGCGCGGTAGTAGTAGTAGCGCGCACAGGAGAAGCGCGCTATAGCTATTAGCAGTAGCGAGCTTCCATTAAGCGCGCTGCTGCTACACTTGTATAGCAGTAGCGCTGGTGAGCACGCGCTACTGCTACGTGTTAGCTGTAGCGCCTTATTAGTAGCGCCGGTCCCCGCGCTACTGATACACCTAAAACCCGCGCTGCTGCTAGCCTTTTCCCTAGTAGTGTATAGGGTTTCACTAAGTCCTAAAATGAGGATAATAATGTTTTTTTGCAGAAATCAAGGAGCCCTGCATCACCCTCGCCGTCGTCCCCGTAGCTTCTTCTTCATTCCAAGGTGCTAGATGTTTTCATAGATGTAGTAGAGTAGTAGATGAGTAGCTGTGACAATTTTCATGGAATAGAAAATTTTCAATGTAGGTCTTTCAAGTACGATGGAGATTTAGACATGTGATATGTGGTGTTGTGTATTACTAGTGCTTGCCCAAGTGGCCTATGTTTGCAGGGAACACCTCACAGTGGCCTATGTTTTGCCGGGGTGTTGATTAATTTCCATTCTGGAAAATTTCAGGCGCTTGATACATGTCCTTTTTAGCAAAGGTCATGCCCGATTTTTTCATGAATTTTGGCATGACTTGTGCTAGAATATATAGGAAATAGCGAGTGGCCCGGATTTTGTAGAAATATAATTAAACGACATTACGGGTTGACTTTAAGTCTGTCGGGACTCCACCATATATATGAGAGAAGAAGAATGCCGACTGTTGTCGTGGGGGTCGTTCTTCCTCTCCTTTCTCGTGGTAGACCTTTTGGTAATGCACGGGAAGGAAGAGAAGAGCGACCATCACCGACGGTCGCAAATGTTAGAGAGGAATCAGTGAGGGAGAGTCGCCACCATATATGAGAGGACAAAGAATCCTAACTGTTGTCGTGTGGTTAGCTTCTTCTTCATTCCAAGGTGCTACACATTTTGGTGTAATGCACTTTGGAATGACAGGAGTAGCTACCATCACCAACGGTCACAAATGTCAGAGAGGAAGAATCCTGACTGTTGTCATGGGGATCGCTTCTCCTTCGTTCTCGTGTGCTAGACATTTTGCTGTAATGCACTCGGGGACGAAGGAAGGAGCGACCATCATTGATGGTCGAATATATACACCACGTGAGCTGAGAGTTTTCAAGAAAAGACTCGACAGACCGATAGTCAACCTGTGATGAATAATAATGATCTAATTTAGTTTTTTTAGTACATATATTGAATTGTACAAGTGTAATCTTTGAATTATGAACGTATAGGAAATATCTGACAACGACGATAGGCTCCCGGAGTGCGACAGGTGCGGCGATGACCGGGGTCTGTGCGACAGGCCTCGCCTGCTAGACGGTTGTCGCTTCAGTATTAAACTCGACGAGACCTTCGATGTTGAAATGGTATGCAACGACGACAAGTGTTTTTTCGTAATTAAGCATGACTTCTGCTTCTTCAATGTGTAATTTTTGTCTTTTACAATTCGACTAGTTTATCCCATGACATGTAAGACGCTATGTCTTGGAGAAGCTGAATTTTGAAGATCATGAAAATATGGAGACAGAGATAGTTCACTTAAGGACCCATCATGGTTATGATTTTGCTGTAAATTTATACAATTCTGAGAGCGTATCCCGTTTTGGTTGCTCGAATTGGGAAGCACTACGCAAGGCATATGATTTTCAGGAGGGTATGCTTGTCACCTTCGATCTTGGTGATCCTGACATCGATGAAGAGAATATGGACATTTGGGTCCTTGTTGATACGCTTCCACTTATACCTCTATGTGAGTTTCTCAAACATATTTATTAAGTAATTTATATTGTTTCAAAATAGTTGATAGCTTATTTCCATTCTTCAAATAATGTACGGAAGATGGTAGGCAGAACCTACTACACCGATGTCGCTGAATTAACTTATCAGGAGAAAGATCATCTTATTTCATTTATTATTGATGTTGACAATTACAATATCAATCATGAAACTCCTGCACATTATGGTCAATACGTTCCACTAGTGCACGTGTTGAACTACGGTAACATCCATGGAGATGGCATTGTAAGATTTTTTTTACTATTACAACATTCGTGCATCTTTTGCATAAATTCTTCTAAAGCTAAACTACATTGCTAACTACGATGTTATTATTATGTATTTCAACAGAAAACCCCGAAGGATTGTGTGCCTGATGTGATGTTTACGAAAGGTCGCCTTCATGTTATTAGCTTACGGCCATGTCATCCTAGGCTTCACCGTTGTTCATGCCGGATTTCTAAAACCGATGAAGACATGACAATCAAGGAATGGAAAATGTATGGACAATCATAGGGAGCTACTTGGAAGCAACATTGTGCGAAGCGCAAGAATTGGATACAGGATAATCTCCATTCTCCATAATGGAGCGTCAGGGCCTATCTTGTTTTATGCTATTTTACCTTAGAGAGGGTAGTAGGTCCTAGCTAATACTCATGATCATGTGCTAAGAACAATTAAGTAGGGTTGGTCAGATGACTATGATGATGATGAGTATGACTTGTTATTATGATAACGATGATGAGTTATTAGATGACTATGATGATGATGAGTACGACTTTTTATTATGATAACGAGTAGAAGTTGTTAGATGACTATGATGATGATGAGTATGACTTGTTATTATGATAACGATGATTATTTATTATTAATGATGATGATGCTTAGTTGTTATATTAGTATGAGCATGATCAGTTATTATATATATATATCAGTGGGTGAAATAAACATGGATTAGATTCAAGTGGAGGCAACACATGGTGCAGATTGAAAGTACTACTAATCCAAACTTGATCACCAATACAAACTTGATCATACTAATCCAAACTAAAGTGATCAAGTTTGGATTAGCAGTACTTTGGATATGCACCATGTTTACGTCACTTGAATCTAATCCATGTCTTTTTCACCCATTGAAAATCATACTAATCCAAACTAAAGTGATCAAGTTTGGATTAGTAGTACTTTGGATATGCACCATGTTTACTCCACTTGAATCTAATCCATGTTTTTTCACCCACTGAAATAATAACTCATAATGATCATAAAATCATATGATGAGACTACTATAGACCAGTACAAATACAGTGGCAAGCAATAGAAAAAATGGCAAACTTTACCAGTAGCGCAGGTAGCCCACAAGGCGCTACTACTAGGGAGGTGCAGTAGTAGCGCTGGGCGGGGAAACACGCTACGGCTAGGAAGGAGTAGTAGTAGCGTCGGGCTGGAAAACACGGTACTGCTATGCAGTATAGTAGTAGCGCGCCTCAACCCGCGCTACTGCTGAACATTAGCTGTAGCGCCGTATCAGTAGCCCCCCCCTCTCCACTACGACGCCTCCAACACGCGCTACTGCTAGGCTTTTCCCTAGTAGTGTAGTTGCGTCTAACCCACCCAAAACAACTATCCCACCCAATAGGTTAGTTCTCCTAGTGCATTTATTGGCCCTGTTTGGATACTCTAATTTAGCTAGAGGTTAGAGTTAGTTTTTAACTCATGACTAACCATGAACTAATTCTAGCCAAAAAAGGTGTTTGGATGACATTGTTTGCTTCTTAGTTTAGGGTTAACCCTGAACTAACTCTAACCTCTAGCTAAGTTAGATTATCCAAACAGTGCCATTGTTAACTCAAATGGAAAGGCGTGTTAAATACTCCCTCCGATCCTTTTTACTCTGCACATAAGAATTGTCTGAAGTCAAACTTCATAAAGTTTGACCTTATTTATATGAAAAAAATATCAACATCTACCATGCTAAAGTTATACAATATGAAAATTTAAGTTATGACACATCTATCGATATTGATTTCATATTGTGAATGTTGGTATTTTTTTCTATAAAGTTCGTCAAACTTTACGAGGCTTGAGTTTAGAAAAATCTTATATGGGAACTTAAAAGATTCGGAGGGAGTATAACATGCTTAACAACAACCAAATATAGTCATTCGTAGAGCTATTGTTAAAATTTGTATTGATGAAACTGAACTGTACAGTTCATACTAGCACATATAGAACATCACACTGTAAATAGGTGAGATAAACAAGGCATACTATGAATAACCAAAGATGGCAATTGAAATTGGACATATGCTAACTACAAACAACCAAAAACCTTAGAAATAAACAAGGCGTAATGCAAACAATCGAACATAGCAATAAATACTGGATAGGTTCTCAATAAAAGGGGTTCGAGAAAACAAATCATGGGATTCCCCCGGTGAAGAGGCATGACAAAATAAATCATGGGTTTCCTCACTTATCACAAATTGGCTCCTCCTCGTGGTCGCCGTCGATGAGGTCTAACTTCGCAACCGAGGATCCCAAGCCAACGTCGCAGAACATGTCCTTGAGAAATGACAAAAGGGGCTCTATGGCGATGAAGGATGACAAATTGTTCATTACGAGCTATAGGAGATCAGCGGCAGGGCCATCGATCTATCAAACCCGAGGGCTTGGGGGTGGGCAACTTAACCTGTGACATAGCCCGCGTCAAGCCGTCGCTGTCGACGTCCTCGATGTCCTAGCCGGCGTCCGCAACATGCCAGAATACTCTGGCCCACCGATTCAAAGGATGCATCCAGTCATCATCGTCAGCTTCCTCGGCGTCCACCTCGCCGACGTCGGGCGAAGAGGCCGTGGTAAATCTCTTTTGGGCCATTCGCTCCTCGAGCTCCCCGGGAAGCGTAGCCGGGCTTAGGTTGCGATGCTCTAGAGTGGGGAAGGGGGTCGGGATGGGGATCGGATGGAAAGAGGGCATTTCGCAGGCGTCATCTAAGAAACTCAGGGCGGCGAGGGTATGTATATCGGTGGGTAACCTTCACGGGCAGACCGTCAAAGGTTGAGGATGGAGGCAGCGCGACACCAGCGGTGTCACGTGAGAACACGATCACCTATGGAGCCATTGGGCCCATTGTGGTTTGGCAGGGGCGCAATCACGTCGCACAAAGAGCAGAGGCCGTGGAGCAGCACGGCAGAGATAACACTAATCGTTTTTACCCAGGTTCGGACCGCCGTGTGCTTTGGTGGATTGATGGGGGAACCGTTGTGCTGCGGTGCGCTCGAGCCCGGCAAGGTCGCCTCGGGAAAAGCAGCTACGCGTGCAAGGGTACAAGAGGGTCCGAATCCTTTCTACGACCGCCATGGCCCTCCTTTTATAGGTCAAGGGGTTACCACAATGGTAAAATGGTCATTATCTACTGATTAGATAGCCAACACTGCTATCATACCTAACTCTGGCAGTTATGACAAAACGCATTAAATGCGCCGCTGTACGTCACGTCGTGGATGCAGCCCGGCAAGCCTTGCCGCGCCGTCTTAGTCATCTTCAATCTTCCTGTGTGACATGCGTCTAGACGGGTGTGATAACCCACAAGTATAGGGGATCGCAATAGCTTTCGAGGGTAGAGTATTCAACCCAAATTTATTGATTCGACACAAGGGGAGCCAAAGAATATTCTCAAGTATTAGCAGCTGAGTTGTCAATTCAACCACACCTGGAAACTTAGTATCTGCAGCAAAGTGTTTAGTAGCAAAGTAATATGATAGTGATGGTAACGGTAACAAAAGAGTAATGAAAGCAAAGTAATGTTTTTGGTGTTTTGTAGTGATTGTAACAATAGCAGCGGGAAAGTAAATAAGCGTAAACTAGTATATGGAAAGCTCGTAGGCATCGAATCGATGATGGATAATTATGCCAGATGCGGTTCATCATGTAACAGTCATAACATAGGGTGACACAGAACTAGCTCCAATTCGTCAATGTAATGTAGGCATGTATTCCGAATATAGTCATACGTGCTTATGGAAAAGAACTTGCATGACATCTTTTGTCCTACCCTCCCGTGGCAGCGGGGTCCTAATGGAAACTAAGGGATATTAAGGCCTCCTTTTAATAGAGAACCGGAACAAAGCATTAGCACATAGTGAATACATGAACTCCTCAAACTACGGTCATCACCGGTAAGTATCCCAATTATTGTCACTTCGGGGTTAACGTATCATAAAACATAATAAGTGACTATAGACTTGCAAGATAGGATCTAGAACTCTCATATATTGATGAAAACATAATAGGTTCAGATCTGAAATCATGGCACTCGGGCCCTAGTGACAAGCATTAAGCATAGCAAAGTCATAGCAACATCAATCTCAGAACATAGTGGATACTAGGGATCAAACCCTAACAAAACTAACTCGATTACATGGTGAATCTCATCCAAGCCATCACCGTCCAGCAAGCCTATGATGGAATTACTCACGCACGGCGGTGAGCATCATGAAATTGGTGATGGAGGATGGTTGATGATGACGACGGCGACGAATCCCCCTCTCCGGAGCCCCGAACGGACTCCAGATCAGCCCTCCCGAGAGGTTTTAGGGCTTGGCGGCGGCTCCGTATCGTAAAACGCGATGATTTCTTCTCTCCTATTTTTTTCTCCCCGAAAGCAGATATATAGAGTTGGAGTTGGAGTCGGGGGGGTCTCCAGGGGGCCCACGAGGTAGGGGGCGCGCCCTGGGGGGCGCCCCCACCCTCGTGAGAAGGGTGTGGGCCCCCTGGTCTTCATCTTTGGCGAGGATTTTATTATTATTTATTGTAAGATATTTCGTGGAGTTTCAGGTCATTCCGAGAACTTTTGTTTTCTGCACATAAAACAACATCATGGCAATTCTGCTGAAAACAGCGTTAGTCCGGGTTAGTTCCATACAAATCATACAAGTTAGAGTCCAAAACAAGGGCAAAAGTGTTTGGAAAAGTAGATACGACGGAGACGTATCAACTCCCCCAAGCTTAAACCCTTGCTTGTCCTCAAGCAGTTCAGTTGACAAACTGAAAGAAATAAAGAAAAACTTTTACGAACTCTGTTTGCTCTTGTTGTTGTAAATATGTCAAGCTAGCATTCAAGTTTTCAGCAAAGATTATAACTAACCACATTTGCAATAATTCTCGGGTCTCATGATTACTCATATCAATAACATAATCAACTAGCAAGCCATAATAATAAATCTCGGATGACAACACTTTCTCAAAACAATCATAATATGATATAACAAGATGGTATCTCGCTAGCCCTTTCTGAGACCGCAAAACATAAATGCAGAGCACCTTTAAAGATCAAGAACTGACTAGACATTGTAATTCATGGTAAAAGAGATCCAATCATAGTCACAGCCAATGTAAATTAACAGTAATGAATGCAAATGACAGCTGCGCTCTCCAGCTAGTGCTTTTTAATAAGAGGGTGATGACTCAACATAAAAGTAAATAGATAGGCCCTTCGCAAAGGGAAGCGGGGATTTGTAGAGGTGCCAGAGCTCGGTTTTGAAATAGAGGTGAATAACATTTTGAGCGGTATACTTTCATTGTCAACATAACAACCAAGAGATGGCGACATCTTCCATGCTACACACATTATAGACGGTTCCCAAACAGAATGGTAAAGTTTATACTCCCCCTCCACCAACAAACATCAATCCATGGCTTGCTCGAAACAACGAGTGCCTCCAACATACATCAGGTCCCAGGGGGAGTTTTGTTTGCAATTATTTTGATTTAGTTTGCATAAAGCATGGGACTGGGCATCCCGGTGACCAGCCCTTTATCTCGTGAGTGAGGAGCGGAGTCCACTCCTCTTGAGAATAACCCGCCTAACATGGAAGATACAGACATCCCTAGTTGATACATGAGCTATTCGAGCATACAAAACAGGATGATTATTTGAAGGTTTAGAGTTTGGCACATACAAATTTACTTGGAACGGCAGGTAGATACCGCATATAGGAAGGTATAGTGGACTCATGTGGAATAACTTTGGGGTTTAAGGGATTGGATGCACAAGCAGTATTCCCGCTTAGTACAGGTGAAGGCTAGCAAAAGACTGGGAAGCGACCAACTAGAGAGCGACAACAGCCATGTACATGCATTAAAATTAATGAACATTGGATGCAAGCATGAGTAGGATATAATCCACCATGAACATAAATATCGTGAAGGCTATGTTGATTTGTTTCAACTACATGCGTGAACATGTGCCAAGTCAAGTCACTTAAATCATTCAGAGGAGGATACCACCCTATCATACCACATCATAACCATTTTAATAGCATGTTGGCACGCAAGGTAAATCATTATAACTCATAGCTAATCAAGCATGGCACAAGCAACTATGATCTCTAATTGTCATTGCAAACATGTTTATCCATAACAAGCTGAATCAAGAACGATGAACTCATCATATTTACAAAAACAAAAGAGGTCGAGTTCATACCAGCTTTTCTCATCTCAGTCAGTCCATCATATATCATCATAATTGCCTTTCACTTGCACGACCGAACGATGTGAATAATAATAAGAGTGCATGTGCATTGGACTAAGTTGGAATCTGCGAGCATTCAATAAACAGGAGAAGACAAGGCAATATGGGCTCTTTTGTCAGATAAACAATAATGCATGTATGAGCCACTTCAACAATTTAATCATGGTCTTCTCCTACTGACCCCCAAAGAAAAGAAAAGAAATAAGACTATTTACACGGGAAAGCTCCCAACAAGCAAAAGAAGAACAGGAAATATTTTTGGGGTTTCTTTTTAATTACTACTACAAGCATGGAAAGTAAATTAATTAAAAGCTACAACTAATTTTTTTGGTTTTCCTTAAGGTTTATTAATCACACAAGAAGAAAGCATAAAAGAAAATAAACTAGCATGGATGATACAATGAAAAAGTATGAGCACCGACATCTAGCAATGAGTGTGTGTGAACATAAATGTAATGTCGGTGAGAAATACGTACTCCCCCAAGCTTAGGCTTTTGGCCTAAGTTGGTCTGTGGCCACGGCTGGCCTGGCTAATATCCATAATAATAGTTGTTAGGATCGTACTGTGATGCAACGGCTATCACCTCCTGAGCTGCAGTGTGGCGACGAGCGGCCTCTGCTCTCCTCTCGTACTCATCTGCCTCCTCTCTGTTAATAGTATATCCTCCTCTTGCCTGATAATCAAAGAAAGAAGGAGCAAGGAGAGTAATATGGACAGCACGGTGTCTGTCAAAGATTAGTTGGTACTGGAGAGGTGATTCGTTCCTCTCGACAAAATGGTGGGAAACCATCGAATCAAAATCTAAATAAGCAGGAGGCAACTCCATGTCTCCTTCTCGAATGTCTATCTCAAGAAATTTAGCTAAGCGGGTTGCATAAATTCCTCCAAAGAAATCTCCATTATGTCTATTATGATGCAACCTACGAGCTACAAGGGCTCCCATAAGATAAGATTGGTCTCCTGACACAGCACTCCTGAGAATGCTAAGGTCAGGGACACACATGTGACATGCTTCATCCTTAGCATTTATGCACCTACCTATGAAGAGAGCAAAACAATGTATAGCAGGAAAGTGAATGCTCCCTATGGTAGCTTGCGTTATATCTCTGGATTCCCCTACAGTTATACTAGCAAGAAAATTTCTAAATTCAGATTTAGGGGGATCCCTAACACTACCCCATTGTGGAAGTTTGCAAGCAAAAGTGAAATCCTCTAAGTCCATGGTATAAGATTTGTCATAAAGATCAAACATGACTGAAGGAGAATTACGCGAAGATGAATACTCAAACCTCCTCACAAAAGAGCTTGTGAGCTCATGATACTGGGGGCATTTTTTTGCAAGGACGCACTGGAGCGTCTCTTGGTGGCTCTTCGTCAGCATCACGCATTGCAAGCCTGGCTCCTTGCTTCTTTGAAGAACCACCTTGGAACATTTTCCTAAGCATATTTCTTCCTCTGAAAAATTCTGATTTTTTAAGTAAATTCAAAATAAAAGTAAACCAAACTCAATAATATTGATAGCAACTACTCCTACAAGCGCCTAGGGCCTATATCATGCATCAAAACTACTTTTGACCATATAAATTTGACATGCAAGCTCAAGAACAGGGTCACCTAAGCAGCAAAAATTTGCAATGAATAAAGCACTAGAACAAAAACTAATTTTTTTTACCATAAAACAGTAGGGCAAAAAACCCTACTGTGTGACATTTTCATTATAAAGGGAAAGAGTGCATATTACAATGGTTGTTGGGAGAGCAACCAGAAATAAAAAGAACAAGGAATTATTACAAGCTTATTCAAATGTTGTCTATCCAGGATGACATGCCATCCTTGAGGCTAGGTTTGGCTCTCAACGTGGTGAGCTTGAAAGTGTTGATGAAGGCAAACTTGCATGATGCAATGGAGCATGGTATATTTTCAAATATTAGCCCATTTCTCTGATTCCATATACTCCAGCATCCTATAGTAACAATCTCCATAAAGAATGGAAATTTATATCTCATCTTGCCATCATAGATCATATCATGGATGTGAAGATCTGTGTTCCATTCGAAGCCAATACTCCACCAGAAGTTTTGACTGAAGGTGCATGAAAATAGTATATGGGATCTGTCCTCCATGTCTTCATCATTGCATAATACGCAAGAAGTAGAGTCCAAGTGGAAAGATTTTCTGGTAAGCAGCTCACATGTGTTAATTCTGTCATTTAGCATCAGCCAGCAGAAAAATTTATGTCTAGGAAGGCAACAAGTTTTCCATATCCACTTAATGGGGTCAGCAGTATCATGTTGTCCCATAAGGGAGTTGTAAATCTTCTTAGTCATATGTATGCTATTACCCCATTGCAATATCCACTTGTCATTATCATTTTGATCCCTAATATTGTTAAGGTAATCAGACATGTTGTGAAGTTGTTGGTGTGCCACAATAGATAGAGGTAGCTGAAACAATTCATATATGCTTTCCATATTTTTGGCTGTCTTGATGGAGATCTGTTCCTGAAGGGTGAAAGAATATAACTCAGGGAATTTAATTTTCATGATATTGCCTTCCCAGTTATCATTCCAAAGCATAGCAGTATTGCCAGACTTGACTTGATAGGTGGTCATGGATTTGAATAGATCCAAGTATTTCATACAATCCTTCCACCAGAATGAGCCTTTCTTATCACCAATAGTTGGAATAGTATTAGAACCGTAATATGCATTCCAAATCAGGTTAACCCAGGGAATATCAGCCCTATTAAAGAACTTATACAGGTGCTTAATAAGGAGAGCTTGATTTTGAATCCTGAGATTGAGCACTCCCAAACCTCCTTGGTCTTTTGGCTTACATATCATTTCCCAGCTAGCAAGACACTTTCCTTTTTTTGTTAATGTCATTACCATACCATAGGAAATTCCTGCTAGATTTGTCCACATGATCCAGAATTGTATAGTGCACTTTAAGGGAGCACATAGCAAATATGGGCATGGAAGCAACAACAGAGTTTACATATGTTAGTCTACCAGAGTGGTTCATGAATCTGGCAACTCCAGAAAGCCTCTTATCAATTCTTGAGATAACAGGTATAAGATCATGTACATATGGTTTGGTGGTGCCAAGGGGTAGTCCAAGATATGTGAAAGGTAAACTTTCAACCTTACATCCAAAAGATTCAGCCAAATTAGAGATAGTCTGCTGGTCAATATTGATGGGGATCATGGAGGATTTGCTGTAATTCACAAATAGACCAGTTGAGAGGCTAAATAGGTTTAGTAGATATTTGAGATGAGTTATTTGTTCAACATCAGCTGGCATGATCATAAGAGTGTCATCAGCATACTGAATAATTGGGTAATCCTGGCCATATGCATGATTAATAGGGAGAGTTAATTCCCCATTGGCCCAAGCAGCATTAATTACTGACTGTAATAAGTTAGCTACTAAAACAAATAGAAGGGGAGAGTATGGATCTCCTTGTCTCACCCCCCTTTTGCACATAATTTTTTTCCCTGCAACTCCATTTAGTAACACAGCAGTAGATGCAGAGTTAAGAATATTGGATACCCAATTAATCCACCTTGGTCCAAAACCTTTAGCTTGAAGCATAGCAAGAATGGCCTTGTATTCAATCTTATCAAATGCCTTTTCAAAGTCAAGCTTGAGAATGATAATGGGTCTTTTTGATTGATGACATAGATGAAGATATTCAAATGCATATCCCAAACAGTCCTAAATATTTCTGCCTTTGATGAATCCATATTGGTTTTGGTGGATAACTGATGTAATGATATTTTGGGCCCTGTTAGCCAGTAGCTTAGTAAAAAATTTGAGAGGCAAGCTAACCAGAGAGATTGGTCTGAAGTCATTCATACTCTCTAGATTGGCAACTTTTGGAATGAGGGTAATGAAAGCAGTGTTAATACTTTGTATGTCACAATTTCCTTCAAAGAAATCCTAGATCATAGTGTAAAAGTCTTGTTTTATAATGCTCCAACATTTTTTTAGAAACATACCATTAAATCCATCAGGGCCAGGTGCTCTGTCAGTAGGGAACTCTTTGGCAACTTGTTCAATTTCATCCACAGAAAATGGAGCATCCAGTGCAGATAGGTCATGTTGTTGTATTAATTCATCCAGGTTGAAGAGCATAGTAGGGTTGATGGATATACCCAGTCTGTCTTTGTATGATTGCCAAATAATTGCAGCCTTATGATCATGACTCTGATAATGAGTGCCATCTTCACTGAGAATGGATGTAATATAATTTTTCCTGAAACTTTGTGTGGCCATGGCATGAAAGAAATTAGTATTCTCATCATCAAGTCTAACACTCTTCATCTTGAATCTGGATTTCCAATATATTCTTTTGGCCTCAAGTAACTTGCTGGTATGTTTTCTCAGAATTTTCCTGAAGTTGGCCTCCATAACAGATAGCTGCCTTTGCTCCTCAATTCCATCAAATAATGTAAGAACATAATTACATGCAGCAATTGTAGAATTTAGTCTGGATAAATTTTTGCTCCATTTTTTCAAGCCAAGTCTGAGACATTTAAACCTGGCAGATACATCTTTGGCAGAGTTGTTGAGCTAGTAATTTCTGTTCTAGCATTGCCCCACAGTTTCATAGAAGCCATCAAATTCAAGCCAATAATTTTCAAATCTAAATATGGATGCTTTAGGAATGTCACTGCCAATTTGGATATGAATAGGTACATGATCTGATGACACTCTGGCAAGTGGATGAGCTAATGTATTGGGGAAGGAGATAGTCCAATTTGCAGAAGTGAAAATCCAGTCAATCCTTTCTAACAGTGGAAGATCTTGCATATTTGACCAAGTAAAATTCCTGCCTTTGAGGGGGACCTCCACTAGGTCCAGCTGTTGAATCAAGCTATTGAACATTAGCATGTTATTAGTATCACCACCTGGTCTATTCCTGTCCAGTGGGCTTCTAATAAGATTGAAATCCCCAACTAACATCCATTTGTCCATATTGGAGGCATCAACAGAGTCCAACCAATTGAAAAAGTCAGTCCTGGATTCATTACTGCATGGGCCATACACATTTGTAATATGGAATATATTGCCTGATAAGTTACAAGTAAGTTTGACAGTGATCTAAAAATTAGACTGATCAATTACAGTCCCAGTAAAGAGACTTCCATTCCATATAGTTATGATGCCACCAGATAGGCCAACAGATGGACTGAATGCAAACTGATTATATCTTCTGGGTGAGAAATTTCTCAAGTAAGGCATGTCAAAATTGTCTTTTTTTTGTTTCCTGGATGCAAATAATGCCACAGTTTCTTTCATCAATTCTTGCACGTAGATCATCCCATCTAGTTTGTGAGTTTATGCCTCTAACATTCCAATTAAGTATATTCCAGTTTCTGTTCATATATTAGCTGATTGGTATAAATGATCAAGAGCAGAGAGTGACTTAATCATCTCTGAATAAGCTGCCAGATCCTGAGGATGATGTGCTAAGCAAGCTCCAACAGCAAATTGACAGCTCAAAATGCATAATATGATATCATTCATAACATAACCATTCAGACACCTCATATCAAATACTGGTAAACAAATAATGTTCTTCAAACCATAGTGCCACTTAATGGAGCATAGCTCCTTACAAACCAGAAATAAAAGTTCAACATACGAGAAACAAAAGCAAGATAAATTGCCATGGATAGCAAAAGGCCTAAGACCATAGTTGGGCATGGGAACACAGGCCCAACTCCATAAGAGGACAGATTTATTCATGATCTGCATCAGGGTTCAGGAGACTTCCAGAAACCTCCTCAGGAGGTATCTGACACTGCATAGTGGCAATTGCCTGAATGGTGGCAAGTGGGAGCTCTGGTGGGGGCGCAGCATGTGGGTCCCTGATCTCAAATTCAAAGTCCGCTGAGAGATTCTTCTTGCAGTTGCTCATCTTCTTTGCTTTATCAGCAGCAGCTTGATCCTTGAATCCCACACTGAGACCAGCAAGTCGACAGCTACGATGAAGATCTTGGATGTCCAGCGGGGCATTAACCTTCTTTCTTTTATTGACAGCAGGAGATATCATCAAAGCAGGATAAGGCGCATTAGGATTAGGTGCCATCTGTGGGTGCTGCACGGGAGCAAGGATCTCCTGGGCAGGGTATGCTGAACCAGAGGGAGCATGCTCAATTGGCTGCTGTTCATAGGGTATGTCCAGGGGGTCTTCAATGACAGGCTGCATTTCGTCAGCATATTCGGTAATGACCACAGAGGTTGCAACTGGAATTGGGGGATCTTCAGTGGTGACAGTCAGCAAGCATTTCTTGACAGAGCCCTGTTCTTCCTCCACGTTGACGATCTGACATCGAGAACTTATAACAGTGGAGCTTGCAAGTTTCTCCAGTATGGTTGGTGCAGAGGAACAAAAACTAATTGGACCAATGGAGGAGTCACATACCAAGGAACAATCTCCCCAAGCAGTTTTCTGAGAGGTGCTTTGAGCAAGGAGATCGAAAATGGCAGCAAAACGAGCTTGGACTCGGGTTTGAGTTGGTTTTTCATGTTTGGGGGAGGAAGATGAAGTGTGTGGCTGAAAGAATAAGTGGAGGAGGGCCACCGTGGGCCCACGAGGCAGGGGGTGCGCCCTAGGGGGTGGGCGCGCCCTCCACCCTCGTGGCAAGGTGGTTGGCCCCCCTGGTGTGTTCTTTGTTCCATAAATCCTCAAATATTCTATAATAAATCATATTTAATTTTCAGGGCATTTGGAGAACTTTTATTTTCGAGGTATTTTTATATTTCACGGATAATCAAATAACAGACAGAGAATTATTTGTTTTTACTTTATTTCAACTAAATAAAAGAAAGTATAGAAAGGGTACAGAGAGTTGTGCTTCTAGTTTCATCCATCTCATGCTCGTCAAAAGGAATCCACTAACAAGGTTGATCAAGTCTTGTTAACAAACCCATTCCGATTAACATGAAACCGGAGAAATTTCGAATGACACTAGGTTACCTCAATAGGGATATGCACATCCCCAATAATAAGTATATCATATTTCTTCTTGACAGTAGGAAGAGGAAATTCAAAACCTCCAAATATAATCGATGGGAATTTTCCGATAGAATTTATACTATGAACTTGAGGTTGTTTTCTCGGAAAGTGTACCGTATGCTCATTACCATTAACATGAAAAGTGACATTGCCTTTGTTGCAATCAATAACAGCCCCTGCAGTATTAAGAAAAGGTCTTCCAAGAATAATAGACATACTATCGTCCTCGGGAATATCAAGAATAACAAAGTCTGTTAAAATAGTAACGTTTGCAACCACAACAGGCACATCCTCACAAATACCGACAGGTATAGCAGTTGATTTATCAGCCATTTGCAAAGATATTTCAGTAGGTGTCAACTTATTCAAATCAAGTCTACGATATAAAGAGAGAGGCATAACACTAACACCGGCTCCAAGATCACATAAAGCAGTTTTAACATAGTTTCTTTTAATGGAGCATGGTATAGTAGGTACTGCTGGATCCCCAAGTTTCTTTGGTATTCCACCCTTAAAAGTATAATTAGCAAGCATGGTGGAAATTTCATCTTCCGGTATCTTTCTTTTATTTGTAACAATATCTTTCATGTACTTAGCATAAGGATTCATTTTAAGCATATCAGTCAATCGCATACGCAAAAATATAGGTATAATCATTTCAGCAAAGCCCTCAAAATCCTCATCATCCTTTTTCTTGGATGGTTTGGGAGGAAAAGGCATGGATTTCTGAACCCAAGGTTCTCTTTCTTCACCATGTTTCCTAGCAACAAAGTCTTTCTTATCATAACGTTGATTCTTTGATTGTGGGTTATCAAGATCAACAGCAGGTTCAATTTCTACATCATTATCATTACTAGGTTGAGCATTACTATGAACATCATCATTAACATTTTCATTAGGTTCATGTTCATTGCCAGATTGAGTTTCAGCATCAGAAATAGAAATATCATTTGGATTATCAGGTGGTTCAGCAATAGGTTCACTAGAAGTTTGCATAGTTCTATCATTTTTCTTTTTCTTCTTTTTTGAAGAACTAGGTGCATCAATTTTATTTCTCTGAGAATCTTACTCAATTCTCTTAGGGTGGCCTTCAGGATACAAAGGCTCCCGAGTCATTCTACCAGTTCTAGTAGCCACTTTAACAGCATAATCATTTTTCTTACTATTCATCTCATTGAGCAATTCTTTTTGAGCTTTAAGTACTTGTTCTACTTCAGTGGTAACCATAGAAGCATGTTTGCTAACAAGTTTAAGTTCACCTCTAATGTTAGCCATATAATCACCCAAGTATTTAATCATATCAGCATCTTGTTTTAATTGTCTACCAAAATAAGCATTGAAGTCTTCTTGCTTAAACATAAAATTATCAAACTCATCCAAGCATTGACTAGCAATTTTAGTAGGAGGGATTTCAGCTTTATCATATCTATAGAGAGAATTTACCTTTACTACCTGTGTCGGGTTATCGAGGTCTGGAGGTTCTTCAATAAATAAAGGATTAAGATCATATATTTCTTCATCAGGCGGTAAATTGAGACCATGTATTTCTTCAATAGGAGGTAAATTCTTAACACCTTCAGCTTTAATACCTTTTTCTTTCATAGATTTCTTTACCTCTTTCATATCTTCAGGACTGAGAAATAGAACACCTCTCTTCTTCGGAGTTGGTTTAGGAATAGGATCATTAATTGGAGCAGGAGCTGCCTTAGGAGCTGGCTCAGGAGGTGCCCAATTATTTTCATTTGTCAACATATTATTCAATAAGATTTCAGCTTCATCCGGTGTTCTTTCCCTGAAAAGAGAACCAGCACAACTATCCAGGTAATCTCTGGAAGCATCGGTTAGTCCATTATAAAAGATATCAAGTATTTCATTTTTCTTAAGAGGATGATCAGGCAAAGCATTAAGTAACTTGAGAAGCCTCCCCCAAGCTTGTGGGAGACTCTCTTCTTTAATTTGCACAAAGTTGTATATTTCTTTTAAAGCAACTTGTTTCTTATGAGCATGGAAATATTTAGCAGAGAAGAAATAAATCATATCCTGCGGACTACGCACACAACCAGGATCAAGAGAATTAAACCATATCTTAGCATCACCCTTTAATGAGAACCGAATATTTTAAGGATATAAAAGTAGCGAGATCTCTCATCATTGGTGAACAGGGTGGCTATATCATTTAATTTAGTAAGATGTGCTACAACAGTTTCAGATTCATAGCCATGAAAAGGATCAGATTCAACCAAAGTAATTATACCAGGATCAACAGAGAATTCATAATTCTTATCAGCAACACATATAGGTGAAGTAGCAAAAGCAGGGTCAGGTCTCATCCTAGCATTTGGAGATTGCTTATTCCATTTAGCTAATAACCTTTTGAGTTCATATCTATCTTTGCAGGCTAAAATAGCTAAAGAAGCATCTTGATCAAATGAATAGCCCTCAGGAATAACAAGTGATTCTTCATCATCACTTTCATCTTCATAATCATATTCAATATTTTCAATCTCTCTAGCCCTAGCAAGTCGTTTCTCTAGAAAATCACTAAGTGGCATAGTAGTATCAGGCATAGAGGTAGTTTCATCATAAGTATCATGCATAGCAGAAGTAGCATCATCAATAACATGCGACATATCAAAACGAATAGTAGAAGCAGGTGTAGGTGTTGCAAGCTTACTCATAATAGAAGGTGAATCAAGTGAAGAGCTAGATGGCAGTTCCTTACCTCCCCTCGTAGTTGAGGGATAGATCTTGGTTTTTGGATCTCTCAAGTTCTTCATAGTGTCCAGCAGATATAAATCCCAAGTGACTCAAAGAATAGAGCTATGCTCCCCGGCAACGGCGTCAGAAATTAGTCTTGATAACCCACAAGTATAGGGGATCGCAACAGTTTTCGAGGGTAGAGTATTCAACCCAAATTTATTGATTCGACACAAGGGGAGCCAAAGAATATTCTCAAGTATTAGAAGCTGAGTTGTCAATTCAACCACACCTGGAAACTTAGTATCTGCAGCAAAGTGTTTAGTAGCAAAGTAATATGATAGTGATGGTAACGGTAACAAAAGAGTAATGAAAGCAAAGTAATGTTTTTGGTGTTTTGTAGTGATTGTAACAATAGCAGCGGGAAAGTAAATAAGCGTAAACCAGTATATGGAAAGCTCGTAGGCATCGGATCAATGATGGATAATTATGCCGGATGCGGTTCATCATGTAACAGTCATAACATAGGGTGACACAGAACTAGCTCCAATTCGTCAATGTAATGTAGGCATGTATTCCGAATATAGTCATACGTGCTTATGGAAAAGAACTTGCATGACATCTTTTGTCCTACCCTCCCGTGGCATCGGGGTCCTAATGGAAACTAAGGGATATTAAGGCCTCCTTTTAATAGAGAACCGGAACAAAGCATTAGCACATAGTGAATACATGAACTCCTCAAACTACAGTCATCACCGGTAAGTATCCCGATTATTGTCACTTCGTGGTTAACGGATCATAACACATAATAAGTGACTATAGACTTGCAAGATAGGATCTAGAACTCTCATATATTGATGAAAACATATTAGGTTCAGTTCTGAAATCATGGCACTCGGGCCCTAGTGACAAGCATTAAGCATAACAAAGTCATAGCAACATCAATCTCAGAACATAGTGGATACTAGGGATCAAACCCTAACAAAACTAACTCGATTACATGGTGAATCTCATCCAACCCATCACAGTCTAGCAAGCCTACGATGGAATTACTCACGCACGGCGGTGAGCATCATGAAATTGGTGATGGAGGATGGTTGATGATGACGACGGCGACGAATCCCCCTCTCCGGAGCCCCGGACGGACTCCAGATCAGCCCTCCCGAGAGGTTTTAGGGCTTGGCGGCGGCTCCGTATCGTAAAACACGATGATTTCTTCTTTCCTATTTTTTTCTCCCCGAAAGCAGTTATATAGAGTTGGAGTTGGAGTCGGGGGGTCTCCAGGGGTCCCATGAGGTAGGGGGCCCCCACCCTCGTGAGAAGGGTGTGGGCCCCCTGGTCTTCATCTTTGGCGAGGATTTTCTATTATTTATTGTAAGATATTCTGTGGAGTTTCAGGTCATTCCGAGAACTTTTGTTTTCTGCACATAAAACAACATCATGGCAATTCTGCTGAAAACAGCGTCAGTCCGGGTTAGTTCCATTCAAATCATACAAGTTAGAGTCCAAAACAAGGGCAAAAGTGTTTGGAAAAGTAGATACGACGGAGACGTATCAGGGTGTCACACAGGGATAATCTTCTCTCCAAATGACTGCCACGCGCTAAGTGATAGTCACTTAACCACCTGGGGGCTCAACACCGCACCGATTGGTGAATTGCATTGCGATGCGGTGGAGCGATGGAGTCTTGGCAGGGGAGTGGGTCCCCGCTGGTCTCGGCAGGCCTACCTGGGCGCGTTGGCTTCGTCTTCGGGGAGGCCTCGACCTGACCAGGCTCGCCTACCCGGCAAGGGAGGTTTCTCCTCTGGCGAAATCTTGTCCTTCTGGTTGGTCTTGGTCTTCTTGATCCGCCCTTTGATCACTACTGCAGGATGCTGCTAACGCGACACTATGATCAGAGGCCCTTTGACGAAATTGTGTGCGATGCATTAATCGCAAACGGTGATTAAAAACCGTCAAAAAGATGCAAAATGTCTGCGATGAAGGATACAGCAATCATGGTTCAGATTTTAGTTGCATGTGCGATGCGGGGCATACGGTTCAGTTCAATTAACTATTTGTGATGAGGCGGAACAAAAGAAACAGGAAGCCAGATGAAGGCGTGTGCGATATATGGCATACAGTTCAATCAGATTAACTGTTTGTGTTGAGGCAGAACAATAGAAACGGGCAGCCAGATGAAGGTGTGTGCGATTGAGGGTATACGCTTCAGACGGATGAACCGTTTGCGATTAGGAAACACAACAGAAACGGTCAGCCAGATCAACGTGTCTGCGATTGATGGCATACACTTCACACGGATGAACTGTTTGCGATTAGCCACAACAAACAGAAACAGTTAGACAGATCAACGTTTGTGCGCTAGACGGGCACACATTCTAATTAAAAGAAGTGTGCACGATGGTAATAACAAGCGCGCGCGGTTGTTGGAACAAGACGTGTGCTGACATTGCCTGTTGCGGTGCACCCTATGGTGCAAACGCCACGTACGTGGCCGAGAAAGCGTGCCCACGTTACGCCGTCTGGGAATAGTGCTGCACTTAGAAATTATAGAACCGTCAATAAATTTTGAGCCTGTGTCCTGTCACATTCCAAATTACTACCACACTATATTTAATTGCAAGCCTACCACGATTCGCACTAGCCCAAGATGGTATCCATACTTCAAGGTGAGCACCGACAGTATGTGGTTCATGCCTTGAGATGTTCTTATTGTTCCGTTGTGGCCATAACAGCATCTTGTAATGCCATTTCAGGATTGCATTGGAGCAATAGATGGTACTCATGTCATTGCTAGAGTGCTGAGGTCACAAGCTGCAAGCCATAATGTGCTTGATGCGCTATTGACTTTGATCTGAAGTTTACATATGTGCTGGCTGACTGGGAAGGATCAGCACATGATGTTAACATTCTCAGTGACATCATGAGTCATCATGATGGCATCAACATCGTCCCCGATGGCAAGTTCTACCTAGGAGATGCTGTCTATGCATGTCGGCCAGGCGTTCTTCCACCCTTCATGAAAACTAGGTACAATCTGAACGAGTTCTCTGGTAGAAACTATCCAAGAACTCCTCAGGAACTGTTCAATCTCGAACACTCCAACCTTAGAGTAACGTTTGAGAGGAAATTTGGAGCTCTGAAGAATAGGTTTAAGATCCAGATCAAAAGCCGTTACACCCTTACCCTACCCAGGTCAAGCTTGTTCTTGCATTCATTTTTAAGAAAAAAAAATACATACTTACGCTAGCTGCAACATTCAAGAACATGGTTGCATGGGTGGATACTTCTTGCATTCATTTTTCTGATCCAGGATCTTAAATCTATGTTGGGCTGGGCATGGATACCTAAGGGACATGGCTGTGGGTGTGGAGACAATTAGTTGTCGCAGCCAGCGTAAGTATATAATTTTTCTTTCCAACTTAGCGAAGTATCGATGTGTTGAATTGGAACATGCTTTTAGAAGATATCTGCATGAGCATTTGTTTCCTACTTGGCTGGAACAGATTAACTGAGTTATCTGCATTGTTTTCACTGATATTGATCAATTGGATGCATGTTTGGATGCCTGATCCATATGTCGTGTATTAAGTTAGATCTTTCTCTAAAATGGTCAACTTTCGTGCCATTAAATATGATATTGTGCCAACAGCACCCGGAGACTGCCCTACACCTATTTGCCCAATGCCGGTTCTCCAGGTCGGTGTGGCAGCAGATCATCCAACGCTTCAACGCCCAAATCACGCCTCCATCGGCCATGGAGCCCTCCCTTGAAGACTGGTGGTACCGCTCTGTCAAATCCCTATCCCTGGCTGGCAGGAGGAAGATCAACAGCCTCATTATTTGCGCCTGGTGGTGCATCTGGAAGGAGAGAAATGCTCGAATTTTTAAGCACCGATCGACAACGGTCGATGCGGTTTGCTCGCTCATCAGCGAGGAACTTCGGCTCTGGTGCACGGCCGGCCTTGTCGGGGCAATGTGGATGCCACCTGACTAGAGACTGCGCACTAGTCTTCTAACCTGGCCGCCGGCCTTTATTTTCGTTTTCTTTTCATTCCTAGCTGTCCATTAGTAGCTACTAACCAACCTGACACTGTAACCTGGCCGTCTTGGCCTTTCTCTTAATGAATGAAATCAGCGCTGGCTGTTTTTTGTCAAAAAAAATCTCCAAGCAATATTCATCTATAACGAAAAAATGAGTATGGACAATTAGATAAGCGGCGTCATGTGGCCAATGGTACATGTCTTTTCTGTAGGAACTTGCAGACAAGTCAGCGTTTTTTATTGATTGTATTGTGGGTCGTAATACTTGGGAGATCAAATTCATGTTCCTCTATGCTTTGCTGTTCTGGCTATTTACTGAAAAAAGTGGACCAATGCTTTTGTTAATAAGTTCATTACTTCAGTTACCTTCTGGAGCTTATGGGTATTTTGCAATAAATTTATTTTTCAGGGAAGTTCTTGGCGAATTTTGAAAAATGTGCTGGTCTTGATGGGGTCTTCTGTGTGTCAATGAAAGGTAGTTTTCGATGGCCTGCTCATCTTTAAAAAAATCTCATGATCTATATAATAACGGTGTAGTACAGTATGAAATAAGTTGAATGATCATGGCATAATCACAGAATTTTGAGAAATATGCAATGTGGTCACTGAAAATTGCAGTTTGTGGTCAGTGCAGTTCTCATTGTCTGGGTTTTCGACAAAGGCCAGCATTCACTTAAAATCGCCAGTATTTGTGTTCAATGCTATGTATTCACTGTGCTGCTGAAGTCAGCAAAACTTCACAATGCTCCCAAACAGGGGCTTGGGTTTATTTGTTTCCAAAGCTAGACACCTGGACCAGGCACTTAAGGCAAATTGTTCAAGTGGTCAGCTAAATATTTTGGGTTGCTCTTTTGGCTCTGAGTAATACAGTAATAATATTCTAAGTGTGATGCAAGAACATACTGAATCAAGCGAAAACATGAAAAACATTGGTCGCAAAAAACCCGAATGGAGACGAGGCTACACAAGTTCCACATAAATCAATCCAGATAATCATTTTTTGCATAACTCTCATTTCTCATAGATCAATTCAACAAGCTCCTTGATCGCCAGTTTCCACATTCTTCATCTGCTCACCAAGTCGCCTCAGGCTGTGCTCCAAGGTATTCATTACCCTTGGGTTCACAGGCAGCCTTGTTTTGCCGGTCCGTTCGTCCACTTGCACCCTGGTTGGTTCACCCTCCTTTTTGTGAGTTGGCTTAACAGCTTCTTTTTCAGTCCGTTTGAGTTCTACTGCTGTGCCTGTATCAAAGAGTATATCGGTCACGTTAATAGGAAAATGGTTAAGAGCAATAACTGATTCATTTTCTTCCATCAACTAGATAAAGCAGCCATGTTGCCGGATACTAGCACAAAGATAAGACACACAAAAACATGCAGCTAGAATCACTTGTCCAGGTTGGCTTTGCTGAAACTTCTTACTATTAAAGTAAAACCCAGAGGAACTTAATTTCTTATCAAACACAACTTCAATATCCCCTCCGTAACATAATATAAGACATTTTTTTGACACTATGCCAGGAACAGGTTGAAACACAGACTTTTGGTTACCTATCTCTAGCTAGCATTACAAGCATGTATAAATGCAATGTATAGTTTCTCTCAACTTGGCAGACTCCACAAACATTAAACGAAACTAGAAGATATGGACATGTGGCCATTATTTACACCAACCCAATCTACAGTGAAAACAGATGTACTTGGATAAGAAGGGAGTCGAGCTGGAGTCCATATTACAACCCTGACTATTCGGTTTGTATAAGATTCAACCCCAAACTCTAAAACCGTCAAAGATTCAACCCTGAACTATCAAAACCCGGATATGATTCAACCACGAACCTAGTTCTCGCTGAGTAGGCCAGGTTTCACCGTTGACCATCCAGTCAGCTAGCCCAATCAAGAGCCAATACTATTGCCTTTTTTGGACAAATTTTGTCCAAAGAATAAAAGTATCTAGCAAATTTTGAAATAATTCACTAAAATCAGGACAAATATACAAACCCTTCTGGAAAAGTAATATACATTTTTGCTGAACAGATATAAAAATGAGCCAAAATTACAATACTCCTATCAGACTGTGTTTAGCAAACATTATCCAGAAAATAGAATATCAAGAAAAAAATTGAAATAATTCTGTAAAATCAATAATAATATACTGACCATTCTGGAAAATTTCAAGAAATTTGTGCTGAACAGATTTGAATAGCGTGAAATTACAATTCAGCCACTTTTTTGGTCAATTTTTGTCCAAATACGAAAGTATCCAGAAAAATTGAAATAATATGTAAAATCAAGACTGATCACTTTAGAAAAGTTTCAGATATTTTTGCCAAACATATTTTAAAATGCCCTGAAATTCAATACACTGAAACTACAAATTCAGGCCCTTTTTTGGCCAAATTTTGTCCAAAAATGAAACTATCCAAACTTCTGTCAAGAAAGAAAAATATACTGGGTATTCTCGGAAAGTTCTAGATATTTTTTCCGAACATATTTAAAAATACTCTAGAAAAAATGTATACTTCAAATATGTATACTTACAATATAAACCCTTTTTGTCCAATAAATGTATCCATTTTTTTGAAATAATTCTTTAAAATCTGCAATAATTTAATGATCATTCAAGGAAGTTTGAGACATTTTGGCCAAATAAATTTAAAAATAACCTCAAATTTATTGTTTTCTGCCTTATTTTAGCCCATGTACTGACAATACATCGCTGTAGATTGGGACGGTCAATGGGATCAAACCCGGCATGCACTAGCCAAAATCAGGGCCAGGGGATGGTAGGATTGAATCCAGGCATGCGCTAGCTAAAATCAGGGTCGGGGGACGGTTTTCAGAGTTTGGGATTGAGTTTTTCACTATCAATTTCCACAATAATTTTGCACAATTTTATAAGAATGGTTGCACAAAAACACAAGACAAATTCAGTAACCTATTTGTATTGGGTTACCACAGGACACGTTTAACCAGCTGATATAGAGCTGAACATTCATACGGATAGCCACACACAAAAACATGCAGTCGAGCAGGGTAGCAGTACACAAAAGTCCGTTACCTGCACTCTTGCTTAGATATGTGCAGATCTCACTGGTGAGGAAGGTGGGCATGAGATTAATGTTCTTCTGGGCTGCACGTTGTGCAACTCCTAGCAGGATTTTGTTCCTCACATTGACAGCAATCAGCATCTCCAATTCTTCCATGCCTTCGGGTTTGATGCTAGAGACGAAGTAGACAATATCGCTGTCATATATGCTTATTGGGTTTACTCGGGTTTGCCATCGCCATCCGAAGTTTCTCTAATCTCAGCATGGCGTCGCTGCCGCTGTCGCTGTTGCTCGGTAGGTCATCGTCATCAATGTTGCAAATGTTCGACTCCAATTTCACAGTCGGGCTGCCAGTCTGCAAATGAACCGGCACCGACCGGCGGTATTGCCAAGCTCCATGTTTTGGCCTTCCAGCCACCAGGGGCGACCTGGGTGACGCTCGGCTTACATCGCACCCAATCCAGATAGGAATCAGGGTCCTTATGCAGCATTCTTGGTGTCCAGATCTCCATCTCAATGTACTTGATGGTATCCTTGTGTCTACTCATGGCGACGTCCCGGATATAGTTTGGATCCAATTGCCAAAGGAGACGACCCCAGTTCTCCCTTGCTGGAACGGGTAGCGGGATGTCTTGGACTATCACCGGAGGCTCCACGAGCACGTCGCAGAGGAGGATGCCGCGCCAGAGGTCCACCCAGGCGACCGTGCCGCGCTCGCCGCCGAGCGTGATCGTCTTGGCTGTCTCGTGATACCGCTTCTTGCAGACCAGGCTGTCCGGTAGTGGGACGAGCTTGTCCCTCACGAGCTCGTCCACTGACATGGGCATGGTGATCCAAGCCTCGGAGTCGCACGAATAGGAGCGGTATAGGTGGAGCTGGAATTCCCGCCTGATAATGGGCACGTCGCTGCTGCTCTCGGTCTCACTCTCATACACCGGGGACCAATTGCTGATGGCGGCGACGGCGTACCAGGCACCGCTATCGCGGCTGAGGAGGGCGGTTGCGGAGTCGTGGAAACTTCTGGGGTGCGGGTTGGGGAGCAAGTTCAGCCTATGGGCTCGCGGCCTGTATAAGAAGAAGTCCCACGACTTTACGTCGTCGGGCGCGTTGGGGTTGATGGGGATGCGGAGGAGCACGAGGTCCGCGTCGGTGGCGACGACCCTGGGCGCAGACCGGTGGAAGTCGAGGCCGGGACAGTGGACGCACAGGTAGGAGGGGAGCGGCGGTTGGGCGGCGTGGAAGGTCACCTAGATCGGCCGGCGGCTGCTCGTGACGCCCCAGGCGGTGGTGGCGTTGGGACGGTTGGCGATGTGGCACCGCAGTTCGAGGAGGAAGGCCTCGTTGTAGCCGTCGCACTCGGCAAGGGTGGACGGAATCATGGTGGCGGCGGCCATCGGGGAAGGAGGGGAGCTAGGACCTAGGAGAGGTCAGAGCTGGGATCGACCGATGGAGAAGTGGGGTTTGGCCGCTATATATATACCCTCGCGGTTTTCTTTTTGATGGGAAATCTAGTGCCAAGTGAAAATACATGAATACTTTCTGGTAATGGTAACTGGCAAACGTTCATGAGGGAGAAACTGCCAGCGAACATAACTGTCACATGATCTTGATCCTACGGTGCAGTTTGGATGACCTTTTTACATTCAAAATAAAAGAAATGCCGTGGCATTTTTACAAAAAACCTTCCAAGTTTTCCAAATACATTAAAACTGCCAGACGAACCTTCGCAAATGCCATGTCTTGTGACGAGCTTTTAAGTGAACTTTTATAGAGAGGACATAAAATGAACTTTTAAGTGAAATGTTCGCGGTCTCTCTCGATGTCACCACACGGCAGTGGGCCCCACATCCATCACACGGCAGTAGGCACGTCTGTGGTCACCTTCCCCCATAGCGGAGCATGGCAAGGAGGATGGGGGGCATGACTACAACAAAAAAACAGGGAAGGGTGTTGTGCGGGGGCTCAATCGACGCCTGCATGCAATGATGCAGCGTTGGCAAGGTTGCAAGCAAAGCAAGGGTAGGTGCATATGGTGTCCTCGTTGATGAAAGCCCAACACAGGAACTACGATGGTGTCGAGGGATGCTAGAACTAGCTATATACCTGCGCGGTTTTGTAGATAGAACGAAATTGCTACACCTACGAACGAGTCTTATGGAAGCTGTCCCACGGAGAGACGTGGCGGCCTCTATAATGGCATCTTCAGCGGGGAGGCGCTTATTTAGACACTAGAGAGGGAAATAAATCAGAATATTAGGTTAGTGCCATGTAAGAGTCGGTGTACCCAACGCTAGCGCCCATGCATAGGTGTTACACGAAAAACAAAATAGAAAATGATTTGATCTGGCAGGCCGGCCGAAGCTTTTGGCCGGTCTCACACGCGTCGCACCATCTAATCTAGTTCGACGTCTCACAGGTCACAGGCCAACCTCGCGCACACGTCCTTTTTTAGGTTGGCCCCGCTTCGCACATTTTCACCTGCTGCCCAGTTCCATCCTTATCCCCTCAGCCCAGCAGTCCCCTTTCCTCCAACTCACGTCATCCCTAGCGGCCCCGCGAATGCCTGCACCACTCACCACCATGGTTCTGCCCCAACACCGCGATCATCAACGGCCGGGGCGAACGCGACTATAGCAGTCACCATGGCCGCGAGCTGCGACTAGCTCGGAGCGACAGCTAGGAACCACCGTCGTGGCATGTTGTGATGGCTTCGTCAACGAGTTACAAGTAGTAATCTCCATGCTACACGTTCAGTATCGAGTGTTCGAGACTACTAATGATTGGTATTGATGTGTAATTTACACTTGAGAAGCATGAGACAATCATATATTTATGTATTATATCAAGTTATTTTGCTAGATATCAGATTTATGTATTATATGAAGTTGTGCTATGAAAGAAAGAAAATGACTTGTCAAATATTTCAGACCCACCAAAGAGTGCAAAAGTTTCAGAAATTTCCAAGATTATTATTTCAGATTTCTACAATGCAAAACTGATTGGAATCCCACAAAATTTATCAAAAACAGTTCTTATTCAAAACATACACAATATGCTATATAATATCATCTCTAAAGTCACTAGTAGAAAAGGGTCAATCGTGAAGCACATTAGTGCCGGTTTGTATTTGAGCCGGCACTAATGTATACATTAGTGTCAGTTCCAACGGCTAGCCGGGCCGCTTTCATTAGTACCGGTTCGTGGCGAACCTTTAGCACCGGTTCGTGCCACGAACCGGTACTAATGAGAGTGGTGGCAGGATGTTGTCAGACAGGCGCCCCTCCAGCCCCTTTAGTACCGGTTCTTGGCACGAACCGGTACTAAAGGTCGTCCTATATAAATCCTTCGTCCACCAGCACTCTGTTCTTCCCCCTTTCCCCTCTCCGGCCCTCTCCTCTGTTCTTCCCTTCTTCCTCTCGAGTCCATCACAAAATTTGCCCAAAATTTGTCAAGATTTGAAGGCCCTCATCCATTCAAATGATCACAAAGGTTAGCAACTTTGTCCTTTCATCTCTCATTGCTAGATTAGCTCTTGCATTGGTTTATATAGTGATTAATTTGTGAGTTTAGTAATTTGGGAGGATATATATATATATATATATATATATATATATATATATATATGTGTGTGTGTGTGTGTGTTAGTATTTGATTTATATGCAATTTGAGGTCAAAAATAACACTTAGTTTGCATATGTAGGTGTGGTTTACTTAGTGCCTTCTAAATCTCCATCGTAGCCACCGTCGATCGCCCGCACCGTCCCGTCGCCGGCACCACCTTGTGGTGAGCCTCTTGTTCATGAAATTTTATATAAAAATTGATGTGTGTGATTTGGATATATAGTTACTCGTATAATTATCTTACCCGTACGTTGTTTGTTATACATATAGTGCCATGGTTTTGATATCCGTCCCCGTCGGCCCTAGTCCTTGTTATGATTCGGATGTGGTATGTATATTCTCTTTTAAAACTAGTTGCATTTCGTGTTTATGACAAATTATGCCCATCAAGTTGACATAGAAATTTTTTCTAGGAGGTATCTGAAGCTGAAATTCCAACCGACCCTATTGCCGAGAGGTTAAATTTAGTTGAAAGAGAAAACGAGTACTTGAAAGAAAAATTGAAAAGAATTGAGGGGGAGAAGATGGAATTGGAGTTGCATGTTGCCGATGTCGTCGATGATCACAAGATCAAGATGGAGAAAATGCGCTTGAAGATTAGAAAGATTAGAAAATATGCCATCGATAGTGAGGCTTGGTATCATTATGCTGTTGGATCCATTGTTACCTTAGTTGCGATCTTGATCGTATTTGTTGTTGCATTTAAATGCTTTAGCTAGAGAGTTATTTGTTTGTTGCATTTAAGTGTTGTATGAACTTGTATTAATTTGGTCTATTCGGTGTTGTGTAATGAAGATGAGCCGGCAATGGATGTACGATGACCGATGCTCTCCCCAGTTCGTTGAGGGCGTGCGTACTTTTCTGCTTGCAGCTGAGGCAAACAAGCGGGCGGATGGTTTTATGCCTTATCCATGTGCTCGCTGTAAGAATGGTCACAATTACTCTACGTCAAGAACCATTCACGTCCACCTGTTTAAGACCGGTTTCATGCCCCATTATAATGTTTGGACCAAGCACGGAGAAAGAGGGGTTATGATGGAAGACAATGAAGAAGAAGAGGACGATGACAGCTATCCTGGCCATGGGTTCCCTGAATACGATGATACAACAATGGGGGAAGAAGTTGAGCCGGTAATGCGGGAAGAAGCTGAGCCGGCAATGCGGGAAGAAGCTGAAGAAGAGGCATCAGATGAGCCCGTTGATGATCTAGGTCGGGCCATTGCCGATGCAAAGATAAACTGCGCAAGTGATTTGGAGGAGAAGAAGTTGCAGCGCATGTTAGAGGATCACAAAAAATTGTTGTACCCGAATTGCGTAGGTGACAAGAAAAAGCTGGGCACCACACTGGAATTGCTGCAATGGAAGGCAGAGAATGGTGTATCTGACAAGGGATTTGGAAAGTTGCTGGTAATGATAAAGGATATGCTTCCAAAGGACAACGAATTGCCCGAGAGTACGTACGAAGCAAAGAAGGTTGTCTGCCCTCTAGGGTTAGAGGTGCAGAAGATACATGCATGCCCTAATGATTGCAT
This sequence comes from Triticum urartu, assembly GCF_003073215.2. Taxonomy (NCBI): domain Eukaryota; kingdom Viridiplantae; phylum Streptophyta; class Magnoliopsida; order Poales; family Poaceae; genus Triticum; species Triticum urartu. The sequence goes on from NC_053024.1 coordinate 672,956,783, forward strand.
CCTCTACCGCGGTGAGTACGAGGATTTGAACGCTTGCCCGGTATGTGGTGCATTGCGCTATAAGATCTGCCGCGATGACCCTGGTGATGTCGAGGGCCGGGGCCCCAGAAAGAAGATTCCTGCCAAGGTGATGTGGTATGCTCCTATAATACCACGGTTGAAACGTTTGTTCCAAAACAAAGAGCATGCCAAGGCGATGCGATGGCACAGAGAAGACCGTAAGAAAGACGGAAAGTTGAGAGTACCCGCTGACGGGTCGCAGTGGAGAAAAATCGAAAGAAAGTACGGGAAGGAGTTTGCAGATGACGCAAGGAGCGTATGGTTTGGTCTAAGCGCAGATGGCATTAATCCTTTTGGGGAGCAGAGCAGCAACCATAGCACCTGGCCTGTGACTCTATGTTTGTATAACCTTCCTCCTTGGTTGTGCATGAAGCGGAAGTTCATTATGATGTCAGTGCTCATCCAAGGCCCTAAGCAACCCGGCAACGACATTGATGTGTACATAAGGCCATTAGTTGAAGAACTCTTACAACTGTGGAATGGAACAGGTGTACGTGCGTGGGATGAGCACATGGGGGAAGAATTTGACCTAAAGGCGTTGTTGTTCGTGACTATCAATGATTGGCCTGCTCTCAGTAACCTTTCAGGACAGACAAACAAGGGATACCGCGCATGCACGCACTATTTGGACGATACCGACAGTATATATTTGGCTAATTGTAAGAAGAATGTGTATCTGGGACATCGTCGATTTCTTCCGAGCAGGCATCCCGTAAGAAAGAAAGGCAAGCATTTCAAAGGTGAGGCAGATCACCGGACGAAGCCTCGCCACCGTACTGGTGCTGATGTACATGATATGGTCAAGGATTTGAAGGTGGTCTTTGGAAAGAGTCCTGGTGGACAACCTGTTCCGAATGACGCTGACGGACGCGCACCCATGTGGAAGAAGAAATCTATATTTTGGGACCTGCCCTATTGGAAAGACCTCGAGGTCCGCTCCGCAATCGACGTGATGCACGTGACGAAGAATCTTTGTGTGACCCTGCTTGGCTTCTTGGGCGTGTATGGGAAGACAAAAGATACACCTGAGACACGGGAGGACCAGCAACGTATGCACGGAAAAGACGACATACATCAGGGTCATGCAAACTACGCTCTTACCAAAGAAGAGAAGGAAATCTTCTTTGAATGTCTGCTCAGTATTAAGGTACCGTCTGGCTTCTCGTCGAATATAAAGAGAATAATAAACATGGCAGAGAAAAAGTTCCAGAACCTAAAATCTCATGACTGCCACATGATTATGACGCAACTTCTTCCGGTTGCATTGAGGGGGCTTCTACCGGAAAACGTTCGATTAGCCATTGTGAAGCTATGTGCATTTCTCAATGCAATCTCTCAGAAGGTAATCGATCTAGAAATTATACCAAGGTTACAGAATGATTTGGTGCAATGTCTTGTCAGTTTCGAGTTGGTGTTCCCACCATCCTTCTTCAACATCATGACGCACGTCCTAGTTCACCTATGCGAAGAGATTAACGTTTTGGGTCCTGTATTTCTACACAATATGTTCCCCTTTGAGAGGTTCATGGGAGTCTTAAAGAAATATGTTCATAACCGTGCTAGGCCAGAAGGAAGCATCTCCAAGGGCCGTCAAAATGAGGAGGTCATTGAGTTTTGTATTGACTTTATTCCTGACCTTAAGCCGATTGGTGTTCCTGAATCGCGGCATAAGGGCAGACTGGATGGAAAAGGCACGCTAGGAGGGGAACAAATAATATGTATGGACGGACATTCTCTCACTGAAGCACACTACACAGTTCTACAGAATTCCGCCTTGGTGGCTCCATATATGGATGAACACAAGAATTTGCTACGCTCCAAACACCCGGAGCGGTCTGATGACTGGATTACACGTGAACAAACCAGGAGTTTCGCCGGCTGGTTGCAAGCACGTACCATGCATGACACCTCTATTGAAAATGACCTGTACTTGCTGTCCCAGTTACCATCTTCGAATATAATGACTTTCAAAGGGTACGAGATAAATGGTAATACATTTTACACGATCGCCCAAGATAAGAAGAGCACCAACCAAAACAATGGTGTCCGCTTTGATGCAGAAACCAAGACGGGAAAAGAAACATATTATGGTTATATACAGGACATATGGGAACTTGACTATCGACGTGGTTTGAAGGTCCCTTTGTTTCGGTGCAAATGGGTCAATATGACACGAGGCGGGGTAACGGAAGACCCACAGTACGGAATGACAACAGTGGATCTCAACAATCTTGCGTATGCAGACGAACCATTCGTCCTAGCCAATGATGTGGCACAGGTTTTCTATGTGAAGGACATGTCTACCAAGCCAAGAAAAAGAAAAGATAAGGAAGCGAATGCATCGTACGATGAGTCAAAGCGGCACATAGTTCTTTCTGGGAAGAGAAACATCGTGGGAGTGGATGACAAGACAGACAAGTCAGAAGATTATGAAAAGTTTGATGAAATTGCTCCATTCACAGTGAATATTGACCCGAGCATCCCGTTAAATGATGAACATTTTCCATGGCTACGACGCAAAGGGACACACGCGAAGAAAAAGTTTCACATCCAAAGATCTGGGATGTGATCGGCTTAGCTATCATCACTTCTTCTGTGTTTCACACCTAGGAGGGAATCTCTGTAATAGTTAGGGTAGCTAGTTATGTGTTTTGGCATTTGAAACGCGAAGAAATTTTATGTGCAAGCAAATTCTTTCATGCATTTATTGATTTTTTCAGCTAAATGACCCTGAAATTGAAAAGCATTTCAAATGAACTCTGAAAAGGATGAAAGTTGGCATGGTATCATAATTTCACCCACATAGCATGTGCAAAAAAGTAGAGAGGGTTACCGCAAAAACTGGATGCACTTCGTGTACAAAATGGACAATCTGTTCCGAAGTATCAGGGTTTCAGACGAAAACTCATCCGTTACAAAATAAATAAAGCAGAAAAGAAAAAACTAAATAAAAAAGGCATTTCATTTTTAAATAACTTAAGCATTACCAAATTGAATATAATGATAAAACACACTAATATTAAACATAAGAAAAAAGAATCACTGGAAAATGTATTTTTAAAGTTAAGTTATTCACAAACTAGTGATTCACACAAATTTCAAATAATTCAAAATTTAAACTATTCAAATTTAAAAACTACCGTCACTAACTGAAGTTTCTAAAAACTATCAAAAATATTCACAAAGAAACTCTAAATACAGCAAAAAACAACTAAAAATAAATAAAACAAAATAAACAAAGCAGAAAAGAAAAAACTAAATGAAAAAAGCCCACCTACCGGGCCACAGCGGCCTGCATACGAATAGAAACCCAACCTGTTGTTGGGCTAGGATGCAGGCTCGCAAGCCCAATAGGCCCCACAGGACAGAGTAGCAGAGGTAGGCCCAGAAGGCCTGCTTTAGAGAGGAGCTCGAGACAGCAGCGGCGGCGGGGCTTATAAGCAGGTGTGAGCGCCCTTCGGCTAGCGAGGTGGGACTAAACTTCTGCACCCCTCGCCTGGCAGCGCACCCCCTTTAGTACCGGGTCGTGGCACCAACCGGTACTAAAGGGGGGGCCTTTAGTACCGGTTGGAGCCAGGAACCGGTACTAAAGGGGGGTGCTCCCCCCCCTCCCGCTTGGCCTGGCCAAAACAGGCCTTTAGTACCGGTTGGTGGCTCCAACCGGTACTAAAGGTGTCCCCTATATAAGAAACACTTCAAAAATTTTCAGTTTCTCATCTCCCACTTCTCTCTGCCGCCGCCCCGTCCCGCGCCGTCGCCGCCCCCGTCGAGCCGTCCCCGTCGACTCCGCGACGCCCCCGTCCTCGTCGCGTCGTCGCCGTCGACTCCGCGGCACCCCCGTCGCCGTCCCTGTCGCCGATCCCCTCGCTTTGCCGCCGCCGTCGCCTTTGGATCGACCTCGCCCTCGCCGTCGCCCTCGCCTCGACCTTGCCCGCGCGCGCTGTGAGCCCCTCCCCCGGCCCCTCTCCTCCCTCCAATCGATCGTAGCGCACACTGGCGCCGGCGCCGGCGCCGACCGTAGCGCACACACACGCGCGCACACACACACGCGCGCGCACACACACTACATGCACACACACACACACACTAGACGCGCACACACACACAATTTTTCTGTTTTTAGCTTTTAGTTTTTTCTGTTTTTCTGTTTTTCATACAAAGTTTTAGATGAATTAATTAATTAGATTAGATTAATGTCAAATAGTATGTAGAAATGTTAGTTATAATATATATAATGTCAAATGTTATAGAAATGTTAGTTATATAGAAATGTTAGAAATTTTGGAAATGTTAGTTTTAGCTAGCTAGATGAATTAGATTAATTTCAAATTGTTAGACGATGATCGATGTTTTTTTAGTTTCTTATATTTTTAGTTATAAAATTTAGAAATTTGCATATATGAAATCATCACAATCCATCATTTAAAAAATGTTACTTTACTTTTGCGGCATATAGTATTTTGTTGTCGACGATGCCCGGCCCGCATCCTCGCCGTCGACACGTCCGCGACGACGTCCTGCTTCAGAGGACCCATGTCCGGGACTGGGCTCCGCCGGGCTGGCACTGGGAGGTGCTACCTTCAGGGGCGTGACGCTTGGTGAGGAACCCGGCCCCGGGTCCCGTCGTCGACCCTCATCTCCTTTGGTGGCATTCACGTGGGCCACTTTCGGTGCGGAGGGAGCCGGCCCCGCCGGAGGTGGTACGTCGCCGTGTCAGGGAGGAGGACGAGCACGTCCATCGCTACATGGCTGCTATGGACGTCAGGTTCTCCAATACCTGGCAGGTTCTTTGGGGAGATCACCCGAGCTATGATCCAGTGATGGTTCCTTCTCTTTGGGTGTCCACCGCCCGCACCTCAGGAACCGCGAGTGGCCTAGATTACTCTGTACTATTCGATCTTTATTAGCTTGCTAGCTAGCTAGCTAGTGATGTATTCAATATTATATCTATTATTCGAAATGATGTATTCGAGATTATATCTATTATTCGAGACGATGTATTCGAGATTATATCTATTATTCGAGATTATACTAAATTGTTTTATATTTCTTTTGGCATAGTTAAATAAAAGCTATGGCGGACAATACCGACAGAGAGAGAGAACAGACCATGCTTGATATCATACGCGGGCCAGATGATGATCAGAATGAAGAAGATTTTGACGGCTCCGAATTTCTAAACAACACCGGAGAGGGTGATATGATATTCGATCGTGACGACCGAGAAGATGAAGTCATGAACTACGACGAAGAACATGTTGATCCTGAAACAACAAACACCGGCGAGGTATATATATTTATATAAGCAGGAATCTGGTGATCATCGCATGTTTTAAATGAGTTGAAGATATATTAACGAATCGATCTTTCTTCTTTCAGCCATCCGGATCGAGCAAATCTTCAGGCAAAAGGACGAAACGAGGCCCGAACAAAAAGTTGAAGGAGGGCATAAAGTACAATATCGAGGCAATCAGACCTAATGGCGAACCATTAGCGCCTAAGAAGATTGCGGACAAGTTCGTTCGTCAGTGCGGAGTTCTTGTGAAGGACCAACTCCCGATCTCCCTTCAAGAATGGAGAAAGCCAGCAAATCCACGTCCAGATGTTACTTTTGTCGACGAGAATCAAAAAAATCTGCTTTGGGATACTCTCATGGAACATTTCACCCTACCAGATAATTTCACAGAAGCAGACGTGCGGAAAGTCAAGGACGCTGCTTTTAGGAAGATGGCGGTTGCATTCAAGAACCACAAGAGAATGACGTGGGAGAAGTACGTCAAGGGAGGAAGGAAGACTCCAGTATTTGAGGGGATACTAGAGAATCAAAGTGCTCATTGGGACGATTTCTTGAAATTCAAGGATTCCGAATTAGCTAATGAACGGTCGAGAATAAACAAGAAGAATGCCGAAAAAAAGGATAAGTTCCATAAGCTGGGGCCAGGTGGCTATGCGGTGGCAATGCCTAAGTGGGATAAGTCTGAGAAAGAGATGGAGGATGCAGGTGTCACTCCGGTTAGTAAGAGCTGGCCCCCCAGGTGCAGGACTTGGTTCTATGCGCATGGGGGGGAGTTGGACCCGAAGACAGGCAATGTTTCGACGAAGGCATGTCTGAACGGAGCCGACGATGCGCTACTTGTTGCAATAGAAGAGGCTCGATCGGGGGTGTTCCAGCCCAACAGAGAGAACGACGAGCTTACGCGTGCCCTGGGAAATCCTGAACACCCGGGAAGAACACGAGGCAAGGGCGCTATTCTGTGGTATGAGGGGTTTTCGGACTGGAACGCCGACTACAGAACCCGTGCGAGAAAGAAGATTGCGGAGGAGAAGAAGAGGAAGATGGAGGAGGAGCAAAGGAAGCTCGACTATGAACGCCTTCAAGGCCTAGAAGCAAGTCAAGCGGAATTGGCAGCTAAATTCCAGCGGCAGCAGGAGCAGATCGACTCACTTAGCCAGCAAAGGGGGTCTCAGCAGCTGCAGCAGCTAGCGGATGATCCAGCATTGGATACCACCGCCCCATCCATGCCGAGAAGCAGCGTGGGTTCCGCCCCGGGCGACGCGGTAGTGCTGGATAGATACCCCGTGGATGACATCACGGAGAACACTAACTGCGAGCTACACTTCAAAATGAAGAACATATCCATGAAGGTGGCGGACGCCGTTGCTTTTTCAAATTCCCACGAGGCAACCTTCCATTACAACCCGATTCCAGCGGGCTATGCTCGTGTCTTGGTTGATGAGGTGGTGGACCAATATTCGGGGCTAGAGCTTGACATTCCTGGAGGTGATGAGGAGCACACACTCGGAGATGCCAAACATCGTATCATCCTATGGAGAAAGGATTGCATCATTTTTCGAAGACCACCGACACCGCGTCACCCGACTCCTCGTCGAAGTCCGCCACCAAGTCAGCAGACTCCCGCTCCTCCAAGTCCACCAACGCATGAGGCCACTCCTCCTCCTCCAAGTCCGGCAAAGTGTCAAGCCACTCCTCCTCCAAGTCTGACACAGCGTCAGACGTCCACTCCTCCTCCAAGTCCGGCACAACCTCAGGCCACTCCTCCTCCAAGTCCGGCACAGCTTCAGGCCACTCCTCCTCGTCCAACTCAGCCCCGTCAGCCGTCTCCGCCACCTCAGCAATCGCAGAAGAGACACCCCGCAGCTATGGTGCGTAGCGGTACCAGTCGAGGTCATAGTACAGGAAGTATAGGCGGAGGCAAGCGATATAAATATGGTCCAAACCTCACTACTCCTCTTCCTGTGAGGGCTTACGACAGGACCAAGGAGCAAACCAATGCCATACTGCGGGCAGAAGTCGACGCCCATTTTGGACCAAAACCGCCACCACCGCCAAGGGAGAAAGTGCCTGTGGAAGTAGTTGACCACTTCATTCGTATGGCTCAACCACCAGCTCCTAAGCCTGTTGACACATACTATGAGCGCCACATCAGGAAGTTACATCGACAACGTCTATAGAAGGAGGCGAGCTCGAGCTCGAGCAAACAACAAGCAGCTGTCGAAAAATGCAGGAAAACCGTTGCCCAGCTGGGAGAACAGGCGGCGCAATCGACCCCCCCGCTTGTTGTGCCGACAACACGTGACAGTACGCGCGCCCAATATTATTGTGGCCAAACAGTTTACGTTCCCGAGGTGGGCGATGTGGTAATAACCCAAGAGCATATAATGCAGGCTGAAGAACTCAAGATCACTGTTGGACAACTCCTCGAGATCGAGGACATGCCTGTGATTACAGAGGAGGAAATAAAACAGAAATATGTCCGGGGCCAACCTTTGGTCAAGTCAGAAGATGTCAAGAAGCTCCCAATGAGAATGTATGAATTGCATCAATGGTACATGGATATTACCAAGAGATCCGATCGAGAGTCCCTCATGGTGTATGTCAAGAAGGATCATTACTACCATGAGAAAGTTGTGGCCGTTGAGTATTCTGAACTGTTTCAGTTATACAATCAAGACGCACTCGACAAATCTATCGTCAGTTGCTATTGTCTGTAAGTGATTTCTTTCTGTAATTTAAGTCTCAAGCTAGCTGTAGTGATCCTTTTAATCAATCATTACCTGTAATTATTCTCACTATATTCTTTTCTGTGGTATTATGCAGGATGAAGATGTATGAAATGAGAAAAGGTGGACGCTATGGCATTGGGTTCATTGACCCAAACACCGTTAACCAATACACATGGAAAATGAGCAAGTATTATGAAAAGCAGGTAGAGGACAGCATGCTAGAGTTCTTGAAGCGCCTCAAATACAATGAAGATATACTACTTTCTTACAACTTCGAGTGAGTCACACTTTCTTGTACTATAAATTCTCTGTTTTTGCCTACTAGCTAGCTACATGTTTTTGCTTACATATGCCCGCTTAATTAAGACATGCAAACGTGTGTGCATGCAGATTTCACTGGATCTTGTGTATCATTAAAGTTGACGCCGGAACAGTTGAAATACTGGACTCGCTACTCAAAGCAAATAGTGACTACAACATCTTGTATGGGATAGTCAACAGGTAATTTCAATCATTATTAACTATATATCTCGACCTATTTAGTTCGTCATTTCATGATATGAACTATTTAATAACCCCTTTATTCATTTTCTTTGTCGGCGGGCAGGGCTTGGGCAAGATTCATCAGCGTCACGGAAGGCGTATGGAAACCACAGCTGAAATGGTTTCGATCCAAGGTAAGTAATTAAGTAGTACTAGCTAGCTAGCTAGCTGCCATCTCTTTAATTATCATGCTTGATTAATTATTATCTGATCAAATTAAATTCCATTCTCGTAATAAAGGCCCTGAAGCAGGCGCAGGGGACTAATCTATGTGCATACTGCGTTTGCGAGAACATTCGCATGATGGCGTCCGAAAGGAGCAGATCTCAAAGACAGGAATGGGTACGCTTGTCAGAACACTATTCACAATTTTTACACCATTATCGATATCTAGTCACACAACTAATACACATGCATATTGATCTCCTTCTTAACAGTTCAAAGAGGTGCGGGACAAGCTCCTAGAAACGGAGCGCGTAGAAGCACTTCAAGAGGAAATAGCGGGATTTTTGCTCGACCAGGTCATAAATCCGAAGGGAGAATACTATTACCCGCTACCGCCCCCATCGAACATGTCATGAACCACTTCCAATTGTCATCGTGCTTCGAAGGCACCAATTAGGCTAATGCCACTGGCTCCAAAGGCAACATGCATATGTAGGAGAAATTGTATATAGCTATACATGTGTGTATGTGTAAATTAATATGGTGGTTTGTGAGACATTGATGATATATATATATATGATTGGTTCTACTAGAAATTCTATTTATATATATATATATGCATAACGTGTACAATGTGTAGTACCGTAAAATACTAGCAAACAAAAAAGAATTAAAATGGAAAACACAAAATTAAATGAAAAAGAAATCATAAAACCAAAAATCCCCCAAACATTTTAGTACCGGTTGGTGTTACCAACCGGTACTAAAGGGCTCCCGGCCCCCGGAGCTGGCTCGTGCCACGTGGTTGCCCTTTAGCACCGGTTCGTGCTGAACCGGTACTAAAGGGGGGCCTTTAGTGCCGAAATGTTAGTGCCGGTTCCGAAACCGGCACTAAAGGGCCTTATGAACCGGTGCTATTGCCCTGTTCTGCACTAGTGAGTGTAAAAGAACTTGCAAGCAAACATTGTAACTCGATCATCATCAGCATGCTCCAAAGTCTAAAATTGCAGTAGAAGAAGTCCATGTCCTAGGGCAACATGAGTACTAGTATCTGTGATAGGCTTCTCTAGTAGCAACTCACAAACGATTATCAGCTAATTACTTCTCAATGAAGTTGGTAACTTGATTGATCATGTTTCGAGGTCTTATGATCAAAATCTCTTTAGTTTCTCTACTAATATCGATTGAATGGTCGATCCTAAAGATCCCACTCCCCACTTTTCTTGTATCACAAAACCGCAAACATTTTGCAATGCTTGAGCCAAATATGTAAAACTTTAACCACAAATTTCATTTCCTGTATTCAGATTGGATATTTGGAAATCATACGTTTGGTTTGTCTCAAAAAGTATTTGTAGAATCTTATATTATTTTTTGGTTTTAATCTTACGTAAGAATGGAAATGAACAAATGGAGTAGGGGGAGCCAGTTTTGGAGGCACTAACTGATCCACTCAACAAAATGGCAAGTCTTAACACCCAAGAAAAGGTTTCTGTTCGTCCTAACGCCATGAACACTCTTACAAAGCTCATGCAGTAAGAAGGAGAAGATAACCAAAGCATATATAAATAAACAGCAGTAAATAAAGAACGATTTCGTTAATTAGAAAATGGGGCACATACATCAGAACAACGCATTTGATTGAGTACAAGACTTGACCCGCAGTCCTACACCATCGACCTGCACTCAAATCACATACCGAAAATAAAAGCCAAGATCGAGATCAGGCACTGGGGGAGGTGACGGAACACGAACACGGCCGCGGCGGGTCCGTACGTGCGGAGCAGGTAGTAGTAAAGCTTGGGGAAGGCTTCGAACGCCGCCCGGCTGATGAGCAGCCCGGCGGCTCCCGGCCCATGCATCATCACCACCGGCCCGCAGAAGAAGGCGCACACGGCCGCGACCAGCGCCAGGATCCACAGGGGAATCATCTTGTCGCCTCGCTCCTTCGATCGGCCGCCTTGTTGCTGCTGGAGTGTTTGTTCTGGAGCAGAGGAGCGGAGTGAAGGATGCAGGTGTCGCTGGGATGGTGGGGTTTTATAGCGCGCCGCGGTCCAGGCATGGCGCCGCTCCTCCGGGAAGTGGAACGGCGACTGGTGCCGCATTGGCTGTGTTTATTTACCTAGGGAACCAGAGAGCCATCATAGTGCCATTCCTCGAGAAGGGAGACGACTTGTGCATGGCTGGAGAGCTCGTCCACAGAAGAATCGCATTGGAAAAGCTCGTACTCCTACGTCATAAATAAAATATAAATTCCTTGCGGTCTCTCTTAAGTCCCAAAGTGAATACTTTTTTACTATATCTCGCCCCGTTCTTATATATAAATCAAAAACACCGAACAGTACATGGGATAAGGGGTGTTTGTTTCAGAAGTCCTAGGACTTTTTCTAGTCCCAGGGACTAATCAAAAAAGACTCTCCAATAGAGTCTTTTTCTAGTCCCTGTAGAAAAAGTCCCTCCCGTTTGGTTCCTAGGGACTTTTTCTAGTCTCTCGGACTAAAAAATCCCTGAACCAAACACCCCCTAAGTGAAGAAGAGAAGGCTCTCTTACAAAGCGATTCAGAAGATATAACAAGAAACTTATAGCTAGCCTAACACCTCGTCTAGGACCAACAGACAATGGCACAACTCCACTCCACTACAACACCCCTAGAAGGATGACGACGCAACACGTCGCCACTGCCGAGCCTGAGAATAGACAAGGGTTTTCATCCAGAGCCCTGAAACATGAGCAAAACCCACAACTACACCTTCAAGAAGAGAATGACACCCAAGGGCGCCGCCGTTGCCGTGCATGGCGCGAAACTTCCACGCATGATCTCGCCCCTACCACCAGGAGGCAGCCCCGGTCAGCACCATAGTGAGAGTTAGGCCAACCACACTAGATCCGGGAATCAACAAAGCACGCCAGAGCCTCCCGTCCCTACACCCTTGCCGCCCTCACGGCCAAGAGGTGAAGGCACCACCACCACCAGGAAGCCTGCTAGAAAGCACATCGTGGAGTCCGCCATCCAGGTCGCCGCCCCGACATCCTCTGACAACTCAACACCGACGCCAAAAAATTGTGGCCGCCTCCCCAACTAAGCCACGAGCCTCCACCACGACATTGACAGAGAGAGCCGAAGCAAGCGCGAAAGAACAACTAGCCTCCGGCGGGGGGGCCAAGTCCAACCCCTGCCCTGACGGCCAGCCTGTGCCGCTGACCAACTGTCAACAAGCGGTAACCGGAGAGGAAGGGGTCGCGCGGATCATATCCGGCAACTCTAGATCCAGTCGGGGGGAGAGGGGGGCATGACAGCCGGCACCTCCGGGCACCCGGTGGTAGCTGGTACCTCCAGCCGCCAAGTACCCAACTCCAGCTCCATCGGCTCTCCGCGACACGCTCCGACCCCACTGCACCACCACCGAGGGCCGCCGCACCAACCTACAACAACCCGCTACCACACGCCCACGCTCGAAGATCGTCACTGCCACCCGACAACGTTGGGCAAGCGCCACCACCACTACGCTGTAGCCCCCCTCCCCCCTGGCCATCAGCACGAAGGAGACAGCTAACTACGGCCCAAGCCGTCCCGCAACCCACGCCACCCGGCGGTCACCCCGGATGCCGCCACCGCAAGCCTCCCAAAGCTGCCCCCGGTCCGCACCGCCACCACATGCTGCAACCTATGGTGGAAGAAACAGTCGACCGCATCCCAGGCTAACTGCAGCCCTCGGCCCCATGGGGCAGCACCGACCCGCCGCCCTGGTCCGCACCGCCACCACGCGCAGCAATCTCTGATGAAAGAACCAGCTGATCGCAACCAGACCAACCGCAGCCCTCGGCCCCATGGGGCAGCACCGACCCGCCGCCCCCGGTCCACAGCACCACCCGCGCCGCCTGTACGGGTCCAGTCACCGTGGCCAGCACCACATGGCGCCGGCCGAACCGGAGCACCACGCCAAGGAGCGCCGCCCAGTAGAGACCCAACCAGGCCTCCACCCACCCCCGCGCCATAGGCCGGCCCCCAGGCCACAGATCCGCCCAGAGGCCGACCCACGCGCTGCCACCAAAGGGCAAGGCACCCGCAGCCGCCGCACCTCGCCTAGGCTTCAGCACACCATCGTGCCGCCGCACAGAGGCACGCCGCCGCTTGAAGACCCGTCGCTGCGCCGCTAGGCCCCACGGCAACCTAGCGCTCCCACCAGTGCAGTCCCACGCCTTCCTCGAGCCCGCGTGAGCCCGTCGCTGCGCCGCTAGGCCCCACGGCAACCTAGCGCTCCCACCAATGCAGTCCCACGCCTTCCTCGAGCCCGCGTGAGCCCGTCGCTGCGCCGCTAGGCCCCACGACAACCTAGCACTCCTGCCCGAGCAGTCCCACACCTTCCTCTAGCCCGCGCGAGAGGAAGCAGGGCCCCGCCACCACCCCACGCCATCCAACCTTTGCCCGACGATAGGGAAGGAACGCCGGAAGGAGGCGGCGCACTAGGGTTCGCCCCCGGTCGCCCGCGGGGAGGGGAAGGGGGGGAGGGAGGGGTCTGCTCAGGAATTATCCGATTCTCCCCACTGTCCAAATTTGAATAATTGTTCGAAATGCCTTTTTTGTACTATATCACTCCAGGAATGGTCTTAAGCAAATTAAAGAAAAATGAATTCGATAGGTTCAGACAGAGTACTCTTAAGTTCGCACAGTTGTTCACGTAGACAATGACATTTAAATACACGAGCAGCATTTCTTTCACTGAATCACCATCAGCTGGCATACTAGTACTACATGACCTAAAACGCGATCACCTTGAGTTCGGCCAGTTGTTTACAGCATGAGCAGAAAATACAGAATCCTACACCGATAAGCGAGTCCTCCAACTTAGCCATACCTACATAACAACAGTACAATCATGACGGTAAAATACTTAATTATCTAGAATATCAAGGCATGCGCAATATAATCGAAGTATCATTGGGGAAACATTCGGCTTACTTACAAGCATGGTATACTTCTTATATGTAAACTGAAATATAACTATTTACAAGAGCATGGCATTAGAAGTCAGAACAGAGCTTTGAGCCTTTCACAACTGTTTTCATTACCATGGAAAGTTAACAAGCTAATAAATTCATGTAACCTGGAAACATTTTTATTTATGAACCTAGTGAATGTGACAATATATAAACTACTAATCTACTAATGATCAAGTTGAGAAATTGACTGCATATAAAAACAAAAGCAACATCTTTCTTGACTAGATATACTTATCAGTTAATATAACTTAGCAAGTGTGTGCTAACAGAAACTCTACTAACTAGGATTCTGTCAAAGTAGTGGATGCCTTACAAATTACAAAAAGAGTTAATACACATAGGAAAAAATAATCATCACATTATACTAGCATGTCTCACCAAATAATCATCTCACATATTGTTCACTTCATCTCCACCATCCCATCACCAATGCCAGTACCTACGAGGATAATAAGTCAGGAACAATTGACAATCTGATGGAAAACCAAAGAATAGAGAGACTTATAATGGGATACCTAGGTCAACTGAGACTGCATAGTAATGCATTATGAGAAAAATAACATGAGCCAAAGAAAATTATTTATTCTCTAGTGCAAAACTGTAAATGGACTCCTTACTTCAGGAAGATATTCAACAAAAAACAAAATAGGACTTAAGTTTATTCAACTGGTTTCAGCTTCCAAACAAAAGAGTGTGACTAGTTTTAAGCTCCAAAAGGTGCCAACGGAGTTACACATTTGGTTATCTAGGTCTAAGCTTCCATTTAGTTCTCTTCCATTTTAAACTGTTATGTGTCACACGTTTTCAAGAGAACGGCAGACAACCGCGGTCCAGTACTGACTATTACCATAACACAATCCACACGAGAGATAAGATAATTTCTAGATATCATCTTCAGTAAAACTCAAATCCTTGTCAAACCAAGTGGAAAAGTAAGACATTACGAAAACTAAAAATCCGACGAGAAACATAATAGGTTCAGTTGTGCATCTAAACTAGCTAATAACAACAGGGCTCTTCCACAAGTGACAAAAACTATTGTCTTGATTTCCAACTGGTATGCATCCGATGCTAAAAAGATATATACTTGATAGGCACATAAGACTACGTTTGAGACACAATTTATGCATACAACCAACAAAAAAGAACAATGACCTTAAGTACCTTTTTCTTCTTAAA
>NC_053024.1:672972887-673151112 GCF_003073215.2 Triticum urartu
GATCTCGCCCCTACCACCAGGAGGCAGCCCCGGTCAGCACCATAGTGAGAGTTAGGCCAACCACACTAGATCCGGGAATCAACAAAGCACGCCAGAGCCTCCCGTCCCTACACCCTTGCCGCCCTCACGGCCAAGAGGTGAAGGCACCACCACCACCAGGAAGCCTGCTAGAAAGCACATCGTGGAGTCCGCCATCCAGGTCGCCGCCCCGACATCCTCTGACAACTCAACACCGACGCCAAAAAATTGTGGCCGCCTCCCCAACTAAGCCACGAGCCTCCACCACGACATTGACAGAGAGAGCCGAAGCAAGCGCGAAAGAACAACTAGCCTCCGGCGGGGGGGCCAAGTCCAACCCCTGCCCTGACGGCCAGCCTGTGCCGCTGACCAACTGTCAACAAGCGGTAACCGGAGAGGAAGGGGTCGCGCGGATCATATCCGGCAACTCTAGATCCAGTCGGGGGGAGAGGGGGGCATGACAGCCGGCACCTCCGGGCACCCGGTGGTAGCTGGTACCTCCAGCCGCCAAGTACCCAACTCCAGCTCCATCGGCTCTCCGCGACACGCTCCGACCCCACTGCACCACCACCGAGGGCCGCCGCACCAACCTACAACAACCCGCTACCACACGCCCACGCTCGAAGATCGTCACTGCCACCCGACAACGTTGGGCAAGCGCCACCACCACTACGCTGTAGCCCCCCTCCCCCCTGGCCATCAGCACGAAGGAGACAGCTAACTACGGCCCAAGCCGTCCCGCAACCCACGCCACCCGGCGGTCACCCCGGATGCCGCCACCGCAAGCCTCCCAAAGCTGCCCCCGGTCCGCACCGCCACCACATGCTGCAACCTATGGTGGAAGAAACAGTCGACCGCATCCCAGGCTAACTGCAGCCCTCGGCCCCATGGGGCAGCACCGACCCGCCGCCCTGGTCCGCACCGCCACCACGCGCAGCAATCTCTGATGAAAGAACCAGCTGATCGCAACCAGACCAACCGCAGCCCTCGGCCCCATGGGGCAGCACCGACCCGCCGCCCCCGGTCCACAGCACCACCCGCGCCGCCTGTACGGGTCCAGTCACCGTGGCCAGCACCACATGGCGCCGGCCGAACCGGAGCACCACGCCAAGGAGCGCCGCCCAGTAGAGACCCAACCAGGCCTCCACCCACCCCCGCGCCATAGGCCGGCCCCCAGGCCACAGATCCGCCCAGAGGCCGACCCACGCGCTGCCACCAAAGGGCAAGGCACCCGCAGCCGCCGCACCTCGCCTAGGCTTCAGCACACCATCGTGCCGCCGCACAGAGGCACGCCGCCGCTTGAAGACCCGTCGCTGCGCCGCTAGGCCCCACGGCAACCTAGCGCTCCCACCAGTGCAGTCCCACGCCTTCCTCGAGCCCGCGTGAGCCCGTCGCTGCGCCGCTAGGCCCCACGGCAACCTAGCGCTCCCACCAATGCAGTCCCACGCCTTCCTCGAGCCCGCGTGAGCCCGTCGCTGCGCCGCTAGGCCCCACGACAACCTAGCACTCCTGCCCGAGCAGTCCCACACCTTCCTCTAGCCCGCGCGAGAGGAAGCAGGGCCCCGCCACCACCCCACGCCATCCAACCTTTGCCCGACGATAGGGAAGGAACGCCGGAAGGAGGCGGCGCACTAGGGTTCGCCCCCGGTCGCCCGCGGGGAGGGGAAGGGGGGGAGGGAGGGGTCTGCTCAGGAATTATCCGATTCTCCCCACTGTCCAAATTTGAATAATTGTTCGAAATGCCTTTTTTGTACTATATCACTCCAGGAATGGTCTTAAGCAAATTAAAGAAAAATGAATTCGATAGGTTCAGACAGAGTACTCTTAAGTTCGCACAGTTGTTCACGTAGACAATGACATTTAAATACACGAGCAGCATTTCTTTCACTGAATCACCATCAGCTGGCATACTAGTACTACATGACCTAAAACGCGATCACCTTGAGTTCGGCCAGTTGTTTACAGCATGAGCAGAAAATACAGAATCCTACACCGATAAGCGAGTCCTCCAACTTAGCCATACCTACATAACAACAGTACAATCATGACGGTAAAATACTTAATTATCTAGAATATCAAGGCATGCGCAATATAATCGAAGTATCATTGGGGAAACATTCGGCTTACTTACAAGCATGGTATACTTCTTATATGTAAACTGAAATATAACTATTTACAAGAGCATGGCATTAGAAGTCAGAACAGAGCTTTGAGCCTTTCACAACTGTTTTCATTACCATGGAAAGTTAACAAGCTAATAAATTCATGTAACCTGGAAACATTTTTATTTATGAACCTAGTGAATGTGACAATATATAAACTACTAATCTACTAATGATCAAGTTGAGAAATTGACTGCATATAAAAACAAAAGCAACATCTTTCTTGACTAGATATACTTATCAGTTAATATAACTTAGCAAGTGTGTGCTAACAGAAACTCTACTAACTAGGATTCTGTCAAAGTAGTGGATGCCTTACAAATTACAAAAAGAGTTAATACACATAGGAAAAAATAATCATCACATTATACTAGCATGTCTCACCAAATAATCATCTCACATATTGTTCACTTCATCTCCACCATCCCATCACCAATGCCAGTACCTACGAGGATAATAAGTCAGGAACAATTGACAATCTGATGGAAAACCAAAGAATAGAGAGACTTATAATGGGATACCTAGGTCAACTGAGACTGCATAGTAATGCATTATGAGAAAAATAACATGAGCCAAAGAAAATTATTTATTCTCTAGTGCAAAACTGTAAATGGACTCCTTACTTCAGGAAGATATTCAACAAAAAACAAAATAGGACTTAAGTTTATTCAACTGGTTTCAGCTTCCAAACAAAAGAGTGTGACTAGTTTTAAGCTCCAAAAGGTGCCAACGGAGTTACACATTTGGTTATCTAGGTCTAAGCTTCCATTTAGTTCTCTTCCATTTTAAACTGTTATGTGTCACACGTTTTCAAGAGAACGGCAGACAACCGCGGTCCAGTACTGACTATTACCATAACACAATCCACACGAGAGATAAGATAATTTCTAGATATCATCTTCAGTAAAACTCAAATCCTTGTCAAACCAAGTGGAAAAGTAAGACATTACGAAAACTAAAAATCCGACGAGAAACATAATAGGTTCAGTTGTGCATCTAAACTAGCTAATAACAACAGGGCTCTTCCACAAGTGACAAAAACTATTGTCTTGATTTCCAACTGGTATGCATCCGATGCTAAAAAGATATATACTTGATAGGCACATAAGACTACGTTTGAGACACAATTTATGCATACAACCAACAAAAAAGAACAATGACCTTAAGTACCTTTTTCTTCTTAAAGAATTCATCAAGTAGCAAAAGGAAAAAATTGATGTGATTTGAACTTCAATCATCAGCACAATACCAAAGGATATGATAGGCATTTCAGCAACCAAAAATAATAATTTTCTAATAGGGAAAATGTATGTCAGTCCCACTAATCTTCCTTGAATTTCTCACTTTACCCTTACATTTTAGGTAACTATGAAACTGCCCCCCTTCCATCCATTTTATTATGATTTTGCCATAAAGTATTGGCGAAGTCACAATTCTAAGGAAAACTAGTAGCAATGACATAAATTTCCCTATCTTATAATACTGAATAAATAATATAAAGGGCTTGCTATTAATTACCTGCCGCGTAGCAAAACTCATCGAATCAAAGCCGGATGGATGAAGTGGCGCCAAGCTTCTGGCATTCTCTGTGACAAGAGAGTGCCACAAAAGCTAAAAGGCAAGTTCTACAGGACGGCGGTTCGACCCGCAATGTTGTATGGCGCTGAGTGTTGGTCGACTAAAAGGCGACATGTTCAACAGTTAGGTGTGGCGGAGATGCGTATGTTGAGATGGATGTGTGGCCACACGAGGAAGGATTGAGTCCGGAATGATGATATACGAGATAGAGTTGGGGTAGCACCAATTGAAGAGAAGCTTGTCCAACATCGTCTGAGATGGTTTGGGCATATTCAGCGCAGGCCTCCAGAAGCTCCGGTGCATAGTGGACAGCTAAAGCGTGCGGAGAATGTCAAGAGAGGGCGGGGTAGACCGAATTTGACATGGGAGGAGTCCGTTAAGAGAGACCTGAAGGATTGGAGTATCACCAAAAAGCTAGCTATGGATAGGGGTGCGTGGAAGCTTGCTATCCACGTGCCAGACCCATGAGTTGGTTGCGAAATCTTATGGGTTTCACCTCTAGCCTACCCCAACTTGTTTGAGACTAAAGGCTTTGTTGTTGTTGTTGTTGTTGTAGCAAAACTCAAATGGATAATAGCTATGGAAGCCGGTCATATTGGGAAGTTTTTTAAACTCCATTGACTGGAGATAGACCATGAACAAAGCGGAACCTATGAGTGGTTTTTTGTAGCCTGATCTCCACAGCACCCCTTATCCTGACCATCCACATATTCCGAGATTCGTGCTTGGTGCAGGCTTTTTTGAGCCATGCAGCGTCATTAGCAGGCGGTGCAGCGTTTTAGCTAGGTAAAGCAGTGTAGTGGGGCGGTAGGGTATAGGTCCTAGCTAGGTACCTAGGAGGTAGGCTGCATGGCGCACAGTACTAGTCTGCTTGCATGCACCGGCGTCAGTGGTTTTGTGCAAAGAATCTGGGAACTTTCTTGAACATATTTTTCTACATGCATGGCTTCTATCTTGGGCCAACATTTCTTTATTTTTTATTCTCAATTATGTCCTGACCGGGAGTGCTATATGCCGGCCCGGCTAGAGGAAGTATTTTATTAAGAGTTAAGAGAGGTGAAGATGGAATCTGCGTGTGAGAAAGCTTGTGTTTGCTCATCAAATTGTTGTTAAAAAAGAGAAAACAATAAAAGAAAGTGAGCTCGTGATAGACTGTTGTGCATGCATGTCAGGAGACTTTAAATGAGAGAGAGAGACGAGTGACAGGAAAGAGATATGTGCACGACAGAGTTCTTCGTGTTCTGCAGAGGTTCACATGCGCATAGAGTAAAATAGAGTCCGCTGCCTCCTAGGATACCCTGGGCCTACTACCACTGCTAATCACCTTGCATGCTTGGAAAAAGTCTGTCACGAGCACAAATCTCAAAGACATTGAACTGTGGATAGAGGGTACCATGTAGCTCGATCTACACTAGAACTTTGTGTTAAAAGTAGTGCATTACTCTCCTCGGCCCACTAAAAATAGGTACCCCTTCCAAGTTGAACTGAGCTCCTTGAATTCAATAGCTCTGTTGAGCACCCATATAGCCAAACCATCAGAATCAAGCTTTCTCTTCCATATCTCGGCGTGGAATCCTGAGAGATCAATGAAGCCAAGCCCACCATCCTCTGTGGGCATAATCCTTAGCTTCGAAATGCCGGCTTCTATGTGCGATGGCAGCTCTATCACAGCTAGGCTCTGCCTATCCAAATCAAACTCAACTATGACATACCGGCGATTGTGATGATGCCCCTCCTTAATTAACCAGCAAATGGAATTTCCAATCAAAGTGCTGGGTTCTGGCGAGGCTATAAACGATTGCAGCTGCAGTGAGTTGATATTGCTCCATGTGCCGTTCTCTGATGAGTAAAGGCATGCGACAACTCTTTTAGGATTATCAGCACGTACGTAATGGGCTACCAGGGCCACCTGGAAATGGCCGTGACTGCGGGCAGGGCGAAGCACTGCCCCGTTGAAGATGAACATCTGGTCAACGTCCAGCTCTAGTGGGAAGATGAGGCGGCACTGCTCGCGGGCGACGGGATCCCACACCAATAGGGTGGCCATGTGTTTTGCCTTGAGCTGAAGATAAGTACAAGTCCATGGCGGCAGTCGACTATGCGGTTGCCGTCGTGGAGAGGCTTGAAGAAGCGATCGTCGGGGATGCGATCTGGTCGATCCAGCAGTGGAACAAACGGACAGGAGCTATACTCATCGAGGAAGAAGCCAAGGAGAGGAGGCTTGCCGTGGTGGCCGCGGAAGCGGCGTTGGAATCGGGGATCGCCGATGAGGCTGCGCCAACGCTTGCAAAGGGGGGGGGCCCGGGGGGGGGGGGGGGGGGGGGGCGGCAGGCGGAGGAGAATCTCCCGGAGCAGGTCGTCGTCGTCTGGCAGAGAGGCGGGCGACGGAGGGGTGCGGCGGAGCGGAGGAGACATCTCCCCTCGCGTGCTCATGGTTAGGGTTTAGCGCCGCAGCTTCTCTCAAGGCTTGCTTGGTCACTTCATAAACCATCTGGATTGCCCGGGATCACGGCTCAATCCACGAGGGTCGTCCCAGCCGGGAAAAGTTACACGTGGTTACAGTTTAGTTGTTTCGTTTGGGCCAGGCCGAGCGAATTTCAGACCCATCGTATAGTGCAAAAATTCAGAAATTTTCAAAATTATTTCGGATTTCCACAATGCAAATCCTAACCAAAATGCCACCGAAATTCATGGAATTTACTGAAAATTGTTCTGATTAGAAAACACACACACAATATGATATCAAAATTGTTCTGAAAGAAAGCTTTGAAAATGACCGTATGGGTTCAGTCTACAAAGGCCACCTTACAAAAAGATTTGAATATGAGCAACCAATTTTACTGTGAGGCTAGTGGAACGCCGACTCGTCAACTAACACTAGTAGAAAACAGGGCTATGGTCCAGGCCGGCTCAGCCCATTAGTCCCGGTTCAGTCTAGAACCGGGACTAATGTGAGCATTGGTCCCGGTTCGTGCGGCTAAGGCATTAGTCCCGGTTCACTCGGGCCCTTTAGTCCCGGTTTAAGACATGAACCGGGACTAAAGGGTGCGGTGACCTTTAGTCCCGGTTCGTGCCTCAAACCGGGACTAAAGATTAGACCTTTAGTCCTGATTTGAGGCACGAACCGGGACTAATGGAGTTGAGACCTTTAGTCCCGGTTCCTGCCACGAACCGGTACTAAAGGTCCCATTTTCAAACTCTACCCCCCCCCCTCCGGTGGATCGCCTTTTCAGTTTTAAAAAAAATAATGGAAATGTCAAAAAAATAAAAGAAAATAAGTTTCTCATGTGATATGTGGTCTAGTTGTTGGAAAAATTTGCAAATGTGAATTTTGACTTTATTTGCAAAATCTTTCTGAAATTTGTAAAAATGGGCATAACTTTTGCATACTAACTCGGATGAAATTTTTTTTTATATGAAAAATCATCTACTCGAAAAGTTACATCCAAATTTAACAGAACCCCGACATTTTCAAAATCCTCAAAAACCTAATAGAAAAAAAAGTTACGGGGCTTTTAAGATCTAGAGTGAAAAAAATTGAAAAATATTCAAACAGTGGGCAAACTGTGGTCAAACAATGGTCAAACTAATTATTCTAGAATATTAGTGTTACTAAATAATTATTTTAGTTATTTCAATTTTGGTCAAATCTGGTCAAACTGTGGTCAAACAATGGTCAAACTAATTATTCAAGAAATATTAGTGTTACTAAATAATTATTGTTTTTTAAAACAATAGTTTCAAACTCAAACAGTGAAATGTGTCACTTCATGCTCAAGCAAAATTCCTGAAGGTTAATAGGATTGACATCTTACTATTGTCCAGAAGTTAAGCGTGCTCAGGCTGGGGGAGTGGGAGGATGGGTGACCGTTCGGGAAGTTAGATGATTTGAAATGATGAGGGATGATTAGAGGATAAATTGAGAAGTGATGAGGGGTGGTGATTACAGACTAGAGGTTAAAATAATTTAGAAGTTTGAAAATAAAAAAGAAATTCAAAAAAAATTCAAAAAAAAAATCATAAAATTTCCTTTAGTCCCGGTTCAACCGGGACTAAAGGTGGAGCTCCACGTGGCCGCGCCCTTTAGTCCCGGTTCTGGATTGAACCAGGACTAAAGGGTCAGGGCATTAGTACCGACACTTTAGTCCCGGTTCAGGAACCGGGACTAAAGGCCCTTACGAACCGAGACTATAGTCCATTTTTCTACCAGTGTAAGAGATACATAAGCAAATGAACCACTCAAAATACAAGGAGCAGACTCACGGTGTCCAACTGCCAATTCACCTACTGTCTACAGAGGTCACTGAAATAATATAGTGGGAGCTAACAAATTTAACAGTTCGTTCCTGCAAATGCACTTCGCACTCGATAAGCACATACTTCAACGGATCAATCTTCAGATGGGAATGGATCATCACTGGCCACACCACCAGAAAATACAAAATCTTAACACCAGCAAGCCGTTCCTGCAACTTATACCCATACCTACATACACAACAATCCAATCAGTTACATAGTGCCTTAATGCATGGTGGGCAAATACTGCAACTCTCTAGAGTATCACGACATGCACAGTATAATGTAAATAGCACTAGGGAAATAAATGTCAAAACAATAGAAAGAATAAATATTCGGCTTACTTATATAACCATAGTATACGAAAAATACCCTTTGGAACATGATGGTAATTACACCTGACAACTGATTTTATTTTTTAAAAATTCATAAAAAGTCACAACGTTCCGAAAAATTTCGCAACAAACTTGAGCTGTCGTTTCTGTCGTACAAAATTATTCTGTAACGAGATATTCTCCGACAAAATTCTGACAAATTGTCAGAAAATATAGCATGAACAGTACCTTGTATACAGCGACAAATTTGTTTTTTTACGCCCACAACAACATGAAAGTCATTTCTTCGCGAAAGATTTTATACGAGTGCAACAATAAATCTACTTTGTTTGCAAAAAAAAATCAGATTTTTTTACTTTCTTACAAAAAAACGGGTGTAATTACACCCGAGAGCCACAAGTTTCCGTCCGCATACTTCTTATATATAAACTGAAGTACTACTCACAAAGGAACTAGTATTGGCAGGACTCATAAAATAACATTTCTTTCAGCCCAAAATGGATGCCATTTTATAACTTTGCATGCCATTAGAACTCAGAATAGAGCTTTATGCCTTCAACCACCATTTTCATTACCGTCAGAAGTTAACAACATATAATATCATCATATAAAGTTACAAATTCATGTAACCTGGATTTTTTTTTATGAACCTAGTCAATGTGACAATATATAAACTATTGATCTAGACATCTAGTAGTGATCAAGTTGAGAACTTGACTTCATATAAAATAAAAGCAACATCTGACTTGACTAGAGATACTTAGCAGTGTGTGCTAACTGAAACTAATCTAACTAGGATTCTGAATTATTTGTGCTCTGGCATATATAGTTTTCAATTACTTAGGCAAAGTAGTGGATGCCTTACAAATTACAAATCGAGTTAATACACATAGGAAGAAAGCATCGGTCAAAGCCCATGCGGCAACGAATTGTAGAATAGCATACATATTCCCGTGGACATATCTAGGAGATAATGTTACGCTACCTTTGCAGTGATCACATCATACTATCATGTCTCACCAAACAAACATCTCACATATTGTTCGATGCTTCATCTCCATCAAGAATGCCAGTTCCTACGAGCATAATAAGTCAGGAACCAATGACAATTCCGATGGAAAACCATCGATAGAAGAGAGAATTAGAATGGGATATCTAGGTCAACTGAGAGGTGCATAGTTATGTAATCTGAGAAAAGTAATATGAGCCATGAAGAGAGTTATTTATTCTCTAGTGCAAATGGACTCCTCACTTCAGGAAAATATTCAACTAAACAGAAAATAGAACTTCAATTTATTCAATTGGTTCCAGCTTCCAAGTGAAAGAGTGTAACTAGCTTTAAGCTTCAAAAAGTGTCGATGGAGTTACACATTTGGTTGGTTCGGGCTCAGCTTCCATCAAGTTTTCTTCCATTTTTGACTGTCATGGCATGTGTCACATTGTTAAGAAAACCGCGACCCAGTACAGAATATTACCATAACACAATTCCCTAAAGAGAAAAGATACTTTCCAGAAATCATCTTCGGTAAACTCAATTTCTTGTCAGACCAAGCAGAACAAATTAAGACATCCCAAATATAAACCTAACAACAAATAAAATAGGTTCAACCTATTTTCATTTTTTTTCCAGCAGGGCTCTTCCACAAGGGACAAGAACTATTGTGTCAATCAACTATTATGTATCCGGTGCTGAAAAGATGTATACTTCAGATAGGCACATAATACTACATTTGAAACACAATTTGTGCATATGACCAACAGAAAAACTAACAGTGACTTTACGCACTATTTTCTTTTAAAGAATTCATCGGGCAGCATAAGGAAAAATTGATGTGATTTGAACTTCAATCATCAGACTCGAGGATATGATAGGCATTTCAGCAACTAATTACTAAAAATTAAATTTGTTTTATAATACTGTGAAGTAAATTATATGAAGACTTGCTATTACCTGCAGCATAGCAACATGCAAATGGATAATGGTGATGACAGAACATCGTATGGGAAAGTTCCTTAAACTCCATTGACTGGAGATAGACCAAGAAGACACCAGAAGGTCGCCGTACAAGGACTGCATTATTCTCCTCGGCGAACCCCTGTAAAAAGAGGTAGTCTCGCTTGCAAGTTGATCCGATCTTCTCAAAGTCAATAGCTCTGTAGAGCACCCATACAGCAAAACCGTCAGAATCAGGCATTCTCTTCCATAACTGGGCTTGGAATTGTGAGAAATAGATGAAGCCAAGCCCACCATCTTCGGCTGGCATAATACTTAGGTTGTGATAGCCGGCATCTATGTGTGGTGGCAGCTCTCTCAAAGCTAGGCTCTGCCTATCCAGATCAAACTCAAGTATGACACATTGATGGTTCCTCTGAATTAACCAACAAAAGGAATTCCCAGTCAAAGTACTTGTTCCTATTCCCATCCTATTCTGCCATTGCAGCTGCAGTGAGCTGATATTGCCCCATATCCCGGTCTCCAAGGAGTACAGGCATGCCGAAACTCTTTCGCTTTCTCTGTCGCCGGCCATCAGGGCCACCTGGAAATGGCTAGACCGGCAGCCTCGGCCGCCGGCAGGGCGAAGCACACCGCCGTTGAAGATGGACATCTGGTGGCTGTCCAGCTCTGGTGGGGGAGCAGGCGGCGCTGCTCGCGGGCAACGGGGTCCCACACAAGTAGCCGCCTTTGGCCGAGGAAAAAGACAAGTCCGTGGCGACAGTCGATGATGTGGCCGTCATCGAGAGAAATGGAGAAGCGAGCGCCGGGGATGCGATCTGGTCGATCCAGCATTGGAATAAACGAACAGGAGCGATGTTCATGGAGGAAGAAGCCAAGAAGTGGAGGCTTGCCGTGGTGGTCGCGGAACCGGCGTTGGAATTGGGGATCGGTGACGAGGCTGCGCCAGCGCTTGCAAACGAGGGAGGCCCGGGGGAGGGAGGAAGGGCGCGGCGGCAGGCGGAGGAGAATCTCCCGGAGCAGGTCCTCGTTGTCTGGCAGAGAGGCAGGCGGCGGAGCGGTGCGGCGGCGGCGAAGGCGGGGAGACATCTCCCCTCTTGCGCTCTTCGCAGTGCAGCTCCCTACAATGGGTTCTCTTTTTTTTTCTTTGAGATTATAGCTCCCCTCAATGAATTTTTTGTGGAAATCACTAATTAAGAAGTACTCGTTGAAAAGAACACTCCACTTTCCCAGTCGCGACAAGTGGCGCACATGCAACATGCCACTTGTCACAACCTGAAAGTTTTCCTTTTTCCGTAGGTCTGTTTATTCAAAATGTTTTATCTTTTAAACCGTGTGTCCAAATCTCGAACCGTTTTCACTATTGGATTCCTCGTGTTGAGATTTTTAAAACTAGATCCCATGTTGATAGGTTTTGACGAACTTTTTTTCAGAAAAAACCGGGCGAAAAAACCAAAACCGGGAGCATGATTTTTTTTTCTTTCCGAAAGAGGCACGCCCGTGCCTCTCGCGAAAATCACGCCTGTGCCTTTCGTGGAAGCAAAACCGTGACTCTCGTGGAAGGAGAAAAACAGAAAACACATTTTTTCGTTTCTGAGAGGCACGGCCGTGACTCTCGCGAAAGCACAACCGTGCCTCTCGCGGAAGCAAAACCGTGACTCTCGCGAAAGAAAAAAAACAGAAAACACGTATTTTTTCCCTTTCTGAGAGGCAAAACTGTGACTCTCGCGAAAGCACAACCGTACCTCTCGTGGAAGCAAAACCGTGACTCTCGCGAAAGAAAAAAAAACAAAAAACGCGTTTTGTTTTTCCCTTTTCCAAGAAGCACGGCCATGACTCTCGCAAAAGCACAACCGTGCCTCTCGCAGAAGCAAAACCGCGACTCTCGCGAAAAAAAAACAAAAAACATGTTTTTTTTCGTTTTCGAAAGGCACGGTCGTGACTCTCGCTAAAGTACACTCGTGCCTCTCGCGAAAAAAAACCGTGACTTTCGCGAAAGAAAAAAAAAGAAAATACGTTTTTTCGCGTGATCGGAAAGCTAAGGAAGATCGGGGGAAAACCAAAACGTCTCAAAAACCCGAAAAACCCGTTTAAAAAGTCAAAAACGCGTGCGGAAAAATAAAAAAAATTCAGAGGGAGCGTCCAGAGCGCGACACATGGCGAATGGCTGAGAGCGCGCCAAGTGACGCTGATCGTTGCGAGGCTTTTGAAGGAGCGTTCGTTAACTAGTTGCTTCCGCTTTTTGTGATTTGGTTGGTTGAACCAGAACTGGCTATCTGGCCGTGCCAGCCATGCCGGCCCACTAGCATGTCTAGCACGGCTCGGGCTAAACGGGACATGCCTGACACGCCTGTAACACCCCTGTCTAAATATTCTAAAAAAAGATATTCTAAAAAACAACTGTCCAGATCGATTTTTTTTAGTGTTGTCCAAATCGAAATGAGGGGGATCTGTTGAGGGTAGGTGAGATACTTGGGAGAATAGGGCGAGGAACGAGAGGAAGAGAATGAGTTGGTTAGTTCATTTCATACAACATGTTCTCCTCAGGATCAGGATTAAGTACATGACTCGCTCAGCTCTCGGCCACTCACACACACACCCTGTTACTGAGATCCACCGGTCGGTTACACAGAACTTACACGCCCACTCTAGGCTTTGGGCCTACTCGACAGTCACCAAGTCTGGTCTTGCATGGCTGGTGTGATTCTCTCTCCTCGTCTTTATGCCTCTATGCTTACACGAGGTGCTAATTATATTAAATAGCTTAGCAACTCAACTTCAAAATGCACATGTGCTTTAGTTTGTTGTTGCTAAGCCAACTTTATTCAATAATTTAGCACATAAACTCTTTTATGCATTGGTCAATTTCTTTTATTTAAGTGGCTTACCTAGGTTCATGTACTTGGTATTTATCCTTTATGGGGTCATCAAAGTACTCTCTCCTTCATAATTGCTATGCCATGTCATTTTTCTGTTTATGTAACATGTTTAGCATCTGTCCACCATAGAGTACTGGAAAGGGCCTTTAGAACGAGTGTCGTTGCTCGGGTCTTCTTGCTCCCAGATTGGGGGTGCTGGAAAGCGTCAACGGAGCACTTCATAGTCTTCCCATGTTGTTGCCGATAATGGTTTGCGCCATTGCATGTGGAGCTAGACCATCGGAGCTTTGCCTCGCTTCATCACGCGACACATCAAAGGGGCCGTGCCTGGCCGTGACACTGGGCACACGGACCGACATGACATATTTATGTTTTTATTTTTATTTTTATTATATATCATATATGGCCTAAAAACAGCCCAAGACGCCCAAGATGACCTAAAAACAGCCCAACAGGCTAAACCGTGTGCGGGCCTATGTGCCTTGTGTGCCGGCCAAAATAGCAGTTGGGCCCTGTCTGGATCTGAGTGTGCAGCACGCAGGCTGACACGACACAACCCATTTACTAATCGTGCCTTTGTGGGACGTATCGTGGCAGGCACGATCAGCACGGGGTGGGCCGTGTCGTGCCTGCCTGTTTGGCCAGCTCTGTGTTGGACTATCCTGGGCTAGATCAACTATTCGGTAGGGAGGCTGACGTAGTACATGTTTTCTTGGGAAAGTCATTCGGCTCATTTAACAATGTCAAGCCATAATCAAACTAGGCATTCATCTTCCCAATATAAATCATCGTTTGAACCATAAGCTAATCAAAGGAGGGAGTATCAAATATACCTACCAAGCAGCTACCGCAACATTTTCTTTCAGGCCGAGCTATCCAACCACTTGTGATCGATGTCTTTCACTACGAAGAATATTTTCAAGGTCGACCGAACCTGATCTATCGCTCATGCTTCTGATGTAAACTTATCCAGCCCCAGAGATATCCACACTTCATTCACCCTTTTACACATGCAGAGAACATGCATAATATCTCAGCCTCCCACTTTAGGATGTATTTGGTAGGGTGTATAAGCTCAAAAATTCGCTTTTCAACCCACTTTTAAGCGTCCGGTAGCCTGCACGGGGCCTCCTCGGTATGCATGTGCTCAACCCAAATACCCTCTTAGCATGCATGGAGAAAGAACACCACAACAATCGTTCGCTGGTGAGCATTCATGAGCGAAGCGAGCAACAACATGTTTCAACAAAAAAAATGTTTAGAATTTCTAAAAAAATAATTTAATTTTCAGAATACCAAAAATTGTTCAATTTTTTGAAAAATGTCCAGATTTTCAATTTTGTTAAAATTAAAAAAAAATAAAAAAATATCAGAATTTTAAATTTTGTTTAAATTAGAAAAGGTTGGATTTTTAAAAATTTTAATTTTCCAGAAAATATTCATATTTTTCAAATTTTGTTTACATTTTTAAAAAACTTTAGAATTTCAAAACATGTTTAAACTTTTAAAAAATTTATTTTTTCCATGTTTCAAAAAATTGTTCACATTTTTTAAATGTTTTGTTCATTTATTTGAAAATACCGGTTGCTACAGTACCAACCAACATGTCTAAACAGATGCAAACTGCCAAACAGAGTCTCAGCACATGCTACCAAACAACATCAAATGCATATACTCAACAAACAACATCAAATGCATATACTCAACATGTCTACATTCAACATGTATCAGAGGAGAACAACCATGCTAGGTTGGGAATAACACCAAAACAAAACAAACAAGGAATAACACCATGCAAAGCCTTCCAAATGAAACTTTTAATCTTTGCTAGGGACGTCCAACTTCCATACTTTCTTCCAAAGTGGGTTCCTTCTAGACGATCCCTGACATACTTCCTTCGTTGGTCTAACACCAAACTGATCGAGCCATTCATTATAGTAGGACAACCGAATAGAAAAGTTATAGTTTTGTGCCCTATTCCATGAAAAAAAGTGTTCATTAGCCTGTGCACTCAAAGGAAAGTTAAGAATAAAGTCGGCATATCTTGTGACATTGAACAATTTGCCCTGCCACATAGTACATGCTTCTTTTTTTAAGTAATAATGGCACACTTTATTCAAACGAAACGATAGTTACATCTTTTTGATCAGTTCAGCTAGAAGAAAACAAGGGGATCTCCATCCCAGGAAATTACATAATTAGCATCAACTTCTAGCTAAGGTGTGTGCAATTCTCCAAATATTCGACGCAGTCAAACAAACAAAGCAACACGAATATTCGTTTGTTTGCTTTGGAGCGGAGGCGTCGATCGTCAAGGCGCTCAGTAGTATGAGTTAGAAATAATGCCGAGGAGCAGAGTGAAGGATGCAATTGTAAGTATCCTGGGATGGCGCCATCTAACTTCTCATCTTGGCACTTCTTTATATCATCGTACTGTTCCACGTTCCTGCTTAGCTCGGCTCTGACATAAAGAAGTGCCAAGATAAACCAGATCGGATTACTGGCATAAGGCCATCTATATGGGTTCAGTCTACAATGGAAACACCACCTTATACAGAAGAAAGATTTGGAAATGATCATCACTGCTAGCTGCTATGCAGAGAAAGTAGCTTCTGAAAATGTCTGAATTCTACATGCTACAACGGATGAAGTTTCATAAGTGGAGCATCACTAGCCACAACACCAGAAAATACGAAAAACTACACAGATGGGCCAACCTGCAACTTAGCCATACCTACATAATAATAATACAATCAGTTATATGGATTCTTAAATGCAGAGACAGGCAAATACTTAACTGTCTAGAACATCACAGCATGCACAGTAAGAATAAGTAAACACATTTGGCTTAGTTATAAGCATAGTATACTTCTTATAAACTGAAAGTGGAACTACTCACAATGAACAAGTATTAGCTGATAGTTTATCAACTCAAAAATTAACATTTGTTTCAGCCCAAAACGGATGCCATTTTTTAACATCGCATGGCATTAGTCAGAACAGAGCTTTGAGCCTTTCAGCACTATATAATATCGCCATAAAAATTTATAAATTTATATAACCTGGATTTTTTTTATATGAACCTAGTCAATGTGACAATATATAAACTACTGATCTACTAGTTATTAAGTTGAGAAATTGACCGCATATAAGCAAAAGCAATATCTGACTTGACTAGAGATACTTGTCAGTTATATCTTACCAGTGTGCTAATGGAAACTGTACTGGTTAGGGTTCTTATGTTCTGTTATATACATTCTTCTCAATTACTTAGGAAAATTAGTGGATGTCTTACAAATTACAAAGTGAGTTAATACTTTCATAAGAAAAAATTCATCAATTAAAGCCCATGCAGCAATATAAATTGTAAAATAGCATATATATTCCCATGGACACATCTACTCCCTCCGTTCCAAATTACTCGTCGCAGAAATGGATGTATCTAGAACTAAAATACATCTAGATACATCCATACCTGCGACAAGTAATTCGGAACGGAGGGAGTAGGAGATAGTGCTACATCACCTTTTCAGTCATCACATCATACTAGCATGTCTCACCAGGCAACCATCTCACATATTGTCCAACACTTCACCACCACCATGTCCAACAACAATGCCAATACATACGAGCATACCAAGTCAGGAACCCAACGAGAATTCTGATGGGAAAATGTTGATAGAAGAGACAATTATATTGGGTTATCTTCTAGGTGAACTGAGAGCTGCATAGTTATGTAATCGGAGAAAATTAACATGAGACATGAAGAAAATTATTTATTCGCTGGTGCAAAATTGCAAACGAGCTCCTCACTTCAGGAAGATATTCAACAAAATATAAAATAGAACTTCAATTTATTCAATTGGTTCCCGCTTCCAATTGAAAGAGTGTAACTAGCTTTAAGCTCCGAAAAGTGCCAATGGAGTTACCCTTTTATATACTGTTATGTGTAGAACTGCGGTCCAGTACTGAATAGATAAAAATGGATGTATTTAGAACTAAAATACATCTAGATACATCCATTCCTCCGACAAGTATTTTCGGTCGGAGGGAGTATTACCATAAGACAATCCACAAAAGAAAAGATACTTTCTAGAAATCATCTTTAGTAATACCAATTCCTTGTCAGACAAAGAGGAACAAGTTAAGAGATGTTAAAACTAAAAACCTGACAAGAAACATAATAGGTTTAGCCTATTATTTGCTTCCCAGTTGTACATCTGAACCAGCTAATCACAGCAGAGCTCTTCCACAAGTGACAAAAACTATTGCGTCGATTTGCAACTGTTATGCATCAGGTGCTGAAAAGATATATATATATTTCAGATAGGCACACAAGACCACATTTGAAAACAATTTATGCATTTTACCAACAGAAAAGAACATGACCTTAAGTACTATTTTCTTTTAAAGAATTCATCAAGCAGCAAAAGGATAAAATTGATGTTATTTGAACTTCAATCATCAGCATAACACTCAAGGATGGCATTTCAGCAACTAATTACAAAACAAATTATCTTATAATACTGCAAAGAAAATTATATAAAGGCTTGCTATTACCTGCAGGATAGAAAGATGCAAATGGATAATAGAGACAGAAGACCCACAATTTGGAGAGTTTCTTAAACTCCATTGACTGGAGATATACCATGAAGACGCCAGAAGCTGTCAGTACAAGGATTGCATTACTCTCCTCGACAAACCCAACTAAAGTGAGGGAGTAGCCCTTGCAATTTGATCTAAGTTCCTTGAATTCAATAGCTCTGTCGATCACCCATACAGCCAAACCATTACAATCAGGCTTCCTCTTCCATATCTGCGCGTGGAAATGTGAGAGATGGATGAAGCCAAGGCCACCGTCTTCGCCCGGTTTAATAATCCTTAATTGGTCATATCCGGCTTCTAGGTGTGGTGGCAGCTCTGTCACGGATAGGCTCTGCGTATCCAGATCAAACTCAAGTATGGCATATTGAGGATGGTCATGATGCGCCGTATCTAACCAGCAAATGGAATTGCCAATCAAAGTACTTGGCTGTGGCATACACCTATTGGCCAAATCCAGCTGCAGTGTTTTGATGTTGCTCCATACACCGGTCTCCGATGAGAAAAGGCATCCGGAAACTCTTGTATATTCTTTGTCTTGGGCTATGAGGGCCACCTGGAAATGGCTTGAACGGCCGCGGGCAGGGCGAAGCACCGCCCCGTTGATGATGTACATCTCGCCGTTGTCCAGCTCCGGTGGGAAGATGAGGCGGCGCTTCTGGCGGGCAACGGGGTCCCACACAAGTAGGCGGGGCGACTGCCTTTGGCTGCGGAAAAGGACAAGTCCGTGGCGGCAGTCGATGATGCGGTGGCGCTTGTGGGGAGGCATGGAGAAGCGAGCGCCGGGGATGCGATCTGGTGGATCCAGCATTGGAACAAACGGGCAGGAGATGTTGTCTTGGAGGAAGAAGCCAAGGAGAGGAGGCTTGCCGTGGTGGTCGCGGAAGCGGCGTTGGAATTGGGGTTCGGCGACGAGGCGGCGCCAGAGCTTGCAGACGAGGGAGGCCCGGGGGAGGGAGGAAGGCCGCGGCGGGAGGCGGAGGAGAATCTCCTGGAGCAGGTCCTCGTCGTCTGGCAGAGAGGCCGGCGGCGACGAGGTGCGGCGGCGGCGGCGGGGCGGAGACATCTCCCCTCTCGTGCTCATGGCAGGCTTAGCAGTACAGCTCCTCTCAGTGGGCGATTTGCTCGGTTGGTTGAGAAGAGTGCTCTGGGTGGAACATCAACTAGTCGGCGGCCCAAACTGGGTGGAACAGACCTGCCCAACCGGGCTGGCCCCGCATTAAAGGTGCCTCACACGGCACTGCCCACAGATGCCCGTTTATAAACATCAACTTTTTAGTACTACAACACATGTCAACTTTTTTCAGTACACATTTAGCATTTTCCGTATACATCATAAACATATTTTATATACACATATAACATTTTAAAATACTACCTCTGTCCCATAATATAAGAACGTTTTTGACTCTAGTATAGTGCCAAAAACGTTCTTATATTATGGGATGGAGGGAGTACATGATTAAAAAAATTTATGACCACTTTTATTTAATACTTATATGTTGTACTTTTTTGTATACACCACGAACATTTTCAATACACAAATAACATTTTCTAAATATATGATCAATATTTTTTCATAAACATTGTATTGTTTTGTACATATTGTTCATATACATGACAAATATTTTTATGTACATATTTAATATTTTTTTAAATGCTTTATTAACATATTTTAAATACTTGATTAACATTTTCTAAATACATGATCGACTTTTTCATACACATTGTATGTTTTTTGTATACACGAGAAACATTTTCTCTATGCACATTTAACATTTTTCAAATGCTTGGTTATTCATTTTTCAAATGTTTAATGTAAAGTTTTTTGTGTAATATAAATATTTAGAATATGTGAAGGAATTTAAAAGGGGGAAATATTTGAAAAGCGTGAACAAGTGATAAAAAATGGAACAGTGGCTTGTGGCCTTCAATTTAGGCAGCGCGCTGGGCCAACCAATTTAGGAAGGCACCTGACGCGAGTGCATGCTATGTCTCACTTATATGTCTCACTATAAGTGAGACATAGCATTCCCCGGCTCGTGGCCCATTTTATCGATTATGAGACACGGGCTTTTGGGCCATTTTTTGAGCTGTTCTGAAGCTTTTGGGCTATATATAACTAATTTTTTTAAAAAATGGGCCATGTCGTGCCAGCATGCTGGCTGTCCTCGCGGCCCATGCACGACCTCAGACGTGATGTGTGGCAGGCACAAACCATTTAGCCACGTGTCGGGTCAAGCACACGTGCTAATGGATCGACATGTCATGCACGACCCAGATGGCCAGGCCTTGGTGGAATCGGATCCTCTCACTTGAAAAAGGCAAGTTAGGGAGCTACAGGAGTGTCTTTGTATAGAGTGGAATACCAAGTCAAAGAACGCACACCATTCAAAAAATCATTGTAGATAACCACTATTTAATAAATCATTGTGTTAGACTAGAAATTATAAAAATATAGCAAAATTAAGTTTGAGTATTGTAGCCTCTTTTCCAAAAAAAAGAAGAAGATTCAGATCTATTATAAAAGTTCAACAGAAGTATAAAGCACCTCAAAAATACTAAAAATTACATTGAAGTCTCTATACCACCGAATGACCACTACCGCCACCAAAATTAATCGTCAACGCGCCACTGTCACCGCTCCTCTATCAAAGCCGACTTGACCTTGTCAATGACAGTCGAAAAGTCTTTGTGCAAGTGGCCCTAATTAAGGGCCATCATTGTCGTTAAAGCCATGAACTGATCTGAAGCATCTCATGAGCGTATTTTTTGCACTCATTCCAATGTTGTTTAAACCAGACAATCCCGGATATTTTGAGAAAATCATTCCGGTATTATCACTAATGACTGATGAGTCCAAAAGATTACAAATTCCTATGTTTAACATGTTTCCGCACAAATTGGACCATCCGAGGGAAGGAAATGAAGCTATATATGGAAATATGAAGTGTGGAGATCAAGCCAAGACAATTGGAGGCACCAGAGAAGAAACAAAGCAAAACATGGCGTCTAGTACGATCGTGGGCCCTCGTACCACCCACTGACAAATCTGTGACGTCATCACATACACACTTTTTAAAAGGCACCTTGCACATTCTCCACAAAGAGCCGCACAAAGCCACCATAGTCATTAGGATCACCATCGCAAAAGAGCCATCCCAAGGAGAAACCCTAGCCGCCGCCATCACCACCTCCATAGACATTCCTCCCATCGTTTGCCATACTTGTAATCGATACATCGCATATGGCGACTTTATAAGACCTTTGTCAATCATTCATCTACTAATGTCCTCCACAATGCTTTTCTTATGTGAATTGCGATGTGTGAGTAATCCCTTTTGGCCACGGGCTGAGGTACGACCTTGCAGCCCTATGTATTTGTTCACAAGATTGTTGGTATTGACTTTGCTTAATTGAATGCTCTTTGTATGTGTTATCTCAATGGATTTGCCCCTTGTCTCTTTCTCGTTCTAAGGCCCCGCGAGTACCCGGGATCCCGTAGATTGACCAAGGAGGAGGCAAAGTGCAGGGAGGCATGGAAGGCTACACCGCAAGTCGGTGATAGTAAGGAGTAGTACGGTAGGCGAAAGCAACTCCTTGCGGACCATGAGATGCAGTCATTAAACGCTCAAGGTATTGATCTGGAGAGATCCTTAATAATCGAGGTAACCCCGCGAGATGGTAAGGGCATTGGCTGGACAATAGACTCATGATGTAATCTACTAATCGGTCGTCACGTTATTTGACGCACGCCCCACATTTACATGTTGACACATCATAGCAGTGTCTACCGGGACTATGTTAGAAAACAAGACAAGATCCTAAGTGCCAGACTGCAAGTATAAAGTTGCAAGTAAAATCCTCATGCCCTAGCCTATTTATCATTCAATTGTTTTCTCTCTTAAAAGATAACGATTTTCGGTCCGGGAAATTGGAACTTCTAACGACAACAATAGCTTGTTTGAATCCTATATTTTTTTTGGTTATAATTTTATATAGAATAGAATGAACAGATAATTATGGGAAACAGTTTTGGAGGAACCGAGTGATCTGCTCAACAAAATTTGCTAGTCCCATCATTAGTTTTTGTGATGTTGCATAGAACCGGGACCAATGTGGGCATTGGTCCCGGTTCGTGAGCCCAGGGGGCTGGCCGGGCCACGTGGGCCATTGGTCCCGGTTCGTCTGGACCTTTTAGTCCCGGTTGGTGGGACGAACCGGGACCAATGGGCCTCGCTCCTGGCCCACCATCATTGGTCCCGGTTGGTGGCCTGAACCGGGACCAAAGGCTCCCCTTTAGTCCCGGTTCATGCCACCAACCTGGACCAATGAGGTGCCTATATATACCCCCTCGCGCAAGAGCAGAGCACAGTGCTCTGTTTTTTCTGGCCGAGGGGGAGAGGGCTTTATGGTGCTCTAGCTCACCTCGTATGCACATGAGGTGTTCGATGGAATGCCCGAGCCATACTACTTAAGCTTTCTCCTCTCGAAGCTCGACCTCCAAGCTCCATTTTCCTCGAGATTTGTCTAGATTTAGCGGTCCGTCACGCCCCATCCCCGTCTTCACCGCCGTCGATCACCCGCGCCGATCTCATCACCGACACCACCGTGGTGAGCCTCTTGTTCTTATCTTCTTTCTGAAAGGAAAAATATTCTTACTTGTATGTTTAGATAGATACTTGTATCATTTTCTTACATTTATTATTGCATCTTATATAGTGTGATGGTTTTGGTATCCGCCCCCGTCGGCCCTCGTCCTGTCTATGATTCGGATTTGGTATGTATATTATCTTTATAACTATTGGTTCATTTATTGTTTATGAAAATTATGCCGACCAACGTGACATAGATTTTATTTATCTAGGATGTATGTGAATCGGAAATGCCAACCGACCCTATTGTCGAGAGGTTAAATTTAGTTGAAGAAGAAAACAATTTTTTGAAGGAAAAAATAAAAAAAATTGAGGAGGAGAAGATGATATTGGAGTTGCATGTTGCGGATGTCGTCGATGATCACAAGATCAAGATGGATGCAATGCCCTTGAAGATTAGAAAGATTAGAAAATATGCCATTCATACCGAGGCTTGGTATCATTATGCTGTTGGATCAATTGTTACCTTGGTTGCGATTATGATCGCATTTGTTTTCGCATTGAAATGTTTTACATAGTTTCAATGTATGGTTTAATTAATTAGATGCTCTGGAGAGCTATATGTTGTTAGATGAGAACTATGTATGCACTTTGGTTTTAATGTGATGATGAACTTCTATTAATTTGGACACTTAATTATATATAATGCACGTAGATGAACCAGCAATGGATGTACGGTGACAGACACACCCGCGAGTACATTAAGGGCGTGCATGAGTTTCTCGATGTGGCTGAGGCAAACAAGCAGAATGGTTTTATGTATTGTCCATGCACTGAATGTGGGAATACGAGGTCTTACTCTAACCGGAAAATCCTTCACTCTCACCTGCTTTACAAGGGTTTCATGCCACACCATAATGTTTGGACGAGGCACGGAGAAATAGGGGTTAT
Source organism: Triticum urartu (assembly GCF_003073215.2). Lineage (NCBI taxonomy): Eukaryota > Viridiplantae > Streptophyta > Magnoliopsida > Poales > Poaceae > Triticum > Triticum urartu. The sequence continues at coordinate 672,996,258 of NC_053024.1, forward strand.
GATGGAAGACGGCGAAGAAGAAGAGTACGATGACAACTATGTGCCCCCTGAATACGGTGATGCTGCAACGGGGGGAGCTGGTGAAGATCAAGAGGAACTACATGATGTGCCAAATGATGCTGCCACGGGTGAAGCTGCTGAAAATCAAGAGGAACCAGACGATGTGCCCGATGATGATGATCTCCGCCGGGTCATTGTCGATGCAAGGACGCAATGCATTAGTCAAAAGGAGAAGCTGAAGTTCGATCGCATGTTAGAGGATCACAAAAAAGGGTTATACCCCAATTGCGAAGATGGCAACACAAAGCTCGGTACCGTACTGGAATTGCTGCAGTGGAAGGCAGAGAATGCTGTGGCTGACAAAGGATTTGAGAAGCTACTGAAAATATTGAAGAAGAAGCTTCCAAAGGATAACGAATTGCCCGACAGTACATACGCAGCAAAGAAGGTCGTATGCCCTCTAGGATTGGAGGTGGAGAAGATACATGCATGCCCTAATGACTGCATCCTCTACCGCGGTGCATACAAGGATCTGAACGCATGCCCGGTATGCGGTGCGTTGCGGTATAAAATCAGACGAGATGACCCTGGTGATGTTGACGGCGAGCCCCTCAGGAAGAGGGTTCCTGCGAAGGTGATGTGGTATGCTCCTATAATACCACGGTTGAAACGTCTGTTCAGAAACGAAGAGCATGCCAAGTTGATGCGATGGCACAGTGAGAACCGAAAGAAAGATGGGAAGTTGAGAGCACCCGCTGACGGGTCGCAGTGGAGAAAAATCGAGAGAAAGTACTGGGATGAGTTTGCAAAGGACCCAAGGAATGTATGGTTTGCTTTAAGCGCGGATGGCATTAATCCTTTCGGGGAGCAGAGCAGCAATCACAGCACCTGGCCCGTGACTCTATGTATGTATAACCTTCCTCCTTGGATGTGCATGAAGCGGAAGTTCATTATGATGCCAGTTCTCATCCAAGGCCCTAAGCAACCCGGCAACGAAATTGATGTGTACCTAAGGCCATTAGTTGAAGAACTTTTACAGCTGTGGAATGGAAACGGTGTACGTACGTGGGATGAGCACAGACAGGAGGAATTTAACCTTAAGGCGTTGCTGTTCGTGACCATCAACGATTGGCCCGCTCTCAGTAACCTTTCAGGACAGACAAACAAAGGATACCACGCATGCACGCACTGTTTAGATGACACTGAAAGTATATACCTGGACAAATGCAGGAAGAATGTGTACCTGGGCCATCGTCGATTTCTTCCGACCAACCATCAATGTCAAAAGAAAGGCAAGCATTTCAAAGGCGAGGCAGATCACCGAAAGAAGCCTGCCATGCGCACCGGTGATCACGTGCTTGCTATGGTCAATGATTTACACTACGTAATCTTTGGAAAAGGTCCCGGTGGACTAGCTGTTCCGAATGACGCTAAGGGGCACGCACCCATGTGGAAGAAGAAATCTATATTTTGGGACCTACCCTACTGGAAAGACCTAGAGGTCCGCTCCTCAATCGACGTGATGCACGTGACGAAGAACCTTTGCGTGAACCTGCTAGGCTTCTTGGGTGTGTATGGGAAGACAAAAGATACACCTGAGGCACGAGAGGACCTGCAACGTTTGCACGAAAAATACGGCATGCCTCCGAAGCAGTATAAAGGTCCTGCCAGCTACGCTCTTACGAAAGAAGAGAAAGAAATCTTCTTTGAATGCCTGCTCAGTATGAAGGTCACGACTGGCTTCTCGTCGAATATAAAGGGAATAATAAATATGCCAGAGAAAAAGTTTCAGAACCTAAAGTCTCATGACTGCCACGTGATTATGACGCAACTGCTTCCGGTTGCATTGAGGGGGCTTCTACCGGAAAACGTCCGATTAGCCATTGTGAAGCTATGTGCATTCCTCAATGCAATCTCTCAGAAGGTGATCGATCCAGAAATCATACCAAGGCTAAGGAGTGATGTGGCGCAATGTCTTGTCAGTTTCGAGCTGGTGTTCCCACCATCCTTCTTCAATATCATGACGCACGTCCTAGTTCATCTAGTCGACGAGATTGTCATCCTGGGGCCCGTATTCTTACACAATATGTTCCCCTTTGAGAGGTTCATGGGAGTCCTAAAGAAATATGTCCGTAACCGCGCTAGGCCAGAAGGAAGCATCTCCATGGGCCATCAAACAGAGGATGTTATCGGGTTTTGTGTTGACTTCATTCCTGGCCTTAACAAGATAGGTCTCCCTAAATCGCGGTATGAGGGGACACTGACTGGAAAAGGCACTCTTGGAAGAGACTCAATAATATGCAGGGACGGATATTCTTGGTCTCAAGCACACTACACAGTTCTACAGAACTCTACCTTGGTGACCCCGTATGTCGATGAACACAAGAACAGTCTGCGCTCCAAACACCTGGAGCAGTGCGTCGACTGGATTACATGTGAACACAGCACGACTTTCAGCAGTTGGTTGGAAACACGTCTCAGAGGTGACAACACTATTTGTGATGAGTTGTACTTGTTGTCCAGGGGACCATCTTTGGCTATATTGACTTACAAAGGATACGAGATAAATGGGAATACATTTTACACGATCGCCCAAGATCAAAAGAGCACCAACCAAAACAACGGTGTCCGCTTTGATGCAGCAACCGAGAGCGGAAAGGACACATATTATGGTTACATAGTGGACATATGGGAACTTGACTACGCACCTGATTTTAAGGTCCCTTTGTTTAAGTGCAAATGGGTCAATCTGTTAGGCGACGGGGTACAGGTAGACCCACAGTACGGAATGACAACAGTGGATCTGAAAAATCTTGGGTACACTGACGAACCGTTCGTCCTAGCCAATGATGTGGCACAGGTTATCTATGTGAAGGACATGTCTACCAAACCGAGAAAAAGAAAATATAAGGAAGCGAATACATCATACGATGAGCCAAAGCGCCACATAGTTCTTTCAGGGAAAAGGGACATCCTGGGAGTGGACGGCAAGACAGACATGTCTGAAGATTATGAAAAGTTTCATGAAATTCCTCCCTTCAATGTCAAGGCTGACCCAAGCATCCTGATAAACAATGAAGATTATCCATGGTTACGGCGCAATAAGAAAATGACACAAGCGAAGAAAAAGTGAAGACTTTCTCCCGCAATAAGCAAATGCTATGTGGGTGAAATTATGATATCATCCCAACTTTCAACTTTTTCAGAGTTCATTTGAAATTCTTTCATGTCTTATGGTTCGAAACTTTGATACTTCGAAAGTGATTGTCCATTTTGTACACGAAGTGCATCAAGTTTTTGTCGCAACCCTCTCTACTTTTTGGAACATGCTATGTGGGTGAAATGATGATAACATGCCAACTTTCAACCTTTCCAGAGTTCATTTTGAAATGCTTTCCAATTTCAGAGTCATTTAGCTCAAAGAATGAATTAATAGCAAACAGAATGAACTACAAAACTTTTATGAAAATAAAAACAATCAATTAAAATATTATGTTATGATCAACTAAAATATTATGTTATGATCAACTTTATAATTTTTGTGACCTAAAAGCAAAAAGAAATCACTAAAAAACTGTAAGTATTTAGTTGTAAGTAGAAATAAAAAATAAATAGAAAAAATTTCTAATTTTATAGTAAAGTTATTCATAAACTAGTGATTCACACAAATTTTTAAAAATTCAAATTTAAACTATTTAAAATTTAAAACTAATGGCACTAACAGAAAGTTTATAATTTTTGTGACCTAAAAGCAAAAAGAAATCACTAAAAAACTGTAAGTATTTTGTTTTAAGTAGAAATAAAAAATTAAAAAACCAAAAAAATGTAGAAACAAAAAAGAAAAAACCAAAAAAAAATGCCACCTACTGGGCCTCCACGGCCTGAATATGACTAGAAACCCTACATGGGCCAGGATTCAGGCCCGCAGAAGGCCCAATGGGCCCACAGGCAAAGCAGTGTCAAATTAGGCCCATAGGCCTGCAGTTCAGAGGAGTTCGAGAGGGAGGAGGCAGAAGAGCTTATAAACTGGTGTTGGGCGCTGTCAACTAGCGATGTGGGACTAAACTTTTGGGTGCGGGGCAGCACAAGGGTATTGGTCCCGGTTGGTGGCACCAGCCGTGACCATTGCCCCCCTTTAGTCCCGGTTGGTGCCACCAACCGGGACCAATGGCCTTCGCTTCCCGCCCTTTGGGCTGCCGAAAAGAGGCCTTTGGTCCCGGTTGGTGGCTCGAACCGGGACTAAAGGGGGCAATGGTCACGGTTGGTGCCACCAACCGGGACCAATGCTCCGTCTATATAAGCCACACTTGTGAAAATTTTGGTACAGTTTCTTCGATCGCCGCCAGGCTGCCCCTCTGCTCGCCTCGCCGTCGCCGCCGTTGCCCCTGCCCCGCCCCCGAGCGCGCCCTGCCTCGCCGTCGTCGCCGACCCCGAGCCGCCCAGCCGTCGCCCTCGCCCTCGCCCTCGAGCTCCGCCGTCCCCGAGCCCCCGAGCTCCTGCCCCGCGCGCCCCTGGCCCGAGCTCCGCCGTCCGCCGCCGCCGAGCGCGCCCCGCCGTCGCCCTCGCCGACCCCGAGCCCGTCCTCGTCGTCGTCGCCCCTGACGCCGGCCGCCCGCGTCTCCTCCCCGATCCCTCCGGGAGAGGTAGCCCATCCTCTCCTTCCTTCCCTGCTCCAAATTTGCAAAATATTGATATGATGTAGATGTATGTATGTATGTATGTATGAGTTGGGGAGAAAGTTTATAATTTTTGTTCATATATACTGTAGATGCATGTATGTATGATGAATTTTGATATTTTTTTGTTCATATATAATGTAGATGTATATGTATGTATGGAATGATATCGATGGATGTATGTATATAGAACATTCGTAGAAAATATGACCAATGTCCCCCTCCGGTTCACTCGGGAACACTATTCGTAGAAGGAGAAGAAGAAGGAGAAGACGAGGAGAGGAAGAAAAGGAAGAGGAGAAGAAGAAAGGAATAGAGGAGAAGAAGAGAAAATTAGAATATATATTCTATTTTCTCTTTTCTCCTCTATTCCTTTCTTCTTCTCTTCTTTTTTTTCTTCTTTTTTTTCTTCGACACATGGGGGGGTCGAGAATGTCGGACATTCATGAGAGAGGCGAGGAAGAAGGGGAAGAAGAGGGAGAAGAAGAGGAGAGGAAGAAGAGGAAGTCTTCTCCTCTATTCTTTCTTTTCTTCTTTTTTCTTCTTCTGCTTCCTCTTTATTTTATCGGGAACGAGGGTCGTCGGGAGGTCGAGGAGCGGTAGAGGAGAAACCCTAAATAGAAAGTATCGTCGGTGTGAGATACATGTACCGTCGGTGTCGGACACTACACCCACATCCCACAAGTGGCGCGGGCTTCGACGCCCACGTCACTTGTGGGACGTGGATGTAGTGTCCGACACCGAAGGCCACATGTATCTCACACCCACGATACTTGCTAGCTATTTAGGGTTTCCTCTACCGAAAAGAAGAGGAGAAATAAATAATAAGAAGAAAAAAGAAGAAAAAGAAGAGGATAAGAAGAAAGGAATAGTGGAGAAGAAGAGAAAATAGGAAAGGAATAGTGGAGAAGAAGAGAAAATAGAATTTCTATTTTCTATTTTCTCTTCTTCTCCACTATTCCTTTCTTCTTCTCCTCTTTTTTTTTCTTCTTTTCTTCTTCTTCTTCTTCTTCTTATTCTTATTAGCCGAAAGTAGAGAGAGGTTTCCTAGTGTCAAAGTATTGAAGAAATCCATGCCTTCATTATTAGCCGGAAGTAACTAGGGCATGTTGGTACGAAGTTCTGCAAAGTTGTTTTGGAATGGAGTCCCGGATAGAATAATCCGCCTTTTGGTACGAATTCAGCAAAGGCCTTCCAAATAGCGATATTCGGAAGGCTCTTGCTGAACTTTGTACCAAAAGGCGGATTATCCTATCTGGGAGTCCGTTCCAGAACAACTTTGAAGAGCTTCGTACCATCATGCACATGTTACTTTCGCCTAATGATGAAGACATGGTTTTGTTGAATCCTTTGACAGTACGCAACCTCCCGACCCCTCGGCGATCCTCTCGAACATGAGAGGAAGAAGAGGATCGTCGAGGGGTCGAGGGTTCCAGGGTCGTCGAGGGGTCGAGGATCGCCGAGGGGTCGAGAGAGGTTTCCTAGTGTCAAAGTATTGAAGAAATCCATGCCTTCATCATTAGCCGGAAGTAACCAGGCATGTTGGTACGAAGTTCTGCAAAGTTGTTTTGGAATGGAGTCCCGGATAGAATAATCCGCCTTTTGGTACCAATTCAGCAAAGGCCTTCCAAATAGTGATATTCGGAAGGCTCTTGCTGAACTTTGTACCAAAAAGCGAATTATCCTATCTGGGACTCCGTTTCAGAACAACTTTGAAGAGCTTCGTACCATCATGCACATGTTACTTTCGCCTAATGATGAAGACATGGTTTTGTTGAATCCCTTGACACTAGGCAACCTCCCGACCCCTCGGCGATCCTATCGAACATGAGAGGAAGAAGAGGATAAAAAAAGAAGAGGAAGAAGAAAAAAAAGAGGAGAAGAAAGAATAGAGGAGATCTTCTCCTCTATTCTTTCTTCTCCTCTTATTTTTCTTCTTATTCCTATTTTTTTTATCGGGAACGAGGGTCGTCGAGGGACATAGATGTAGTGTCGTCGTTGTCAATATATACCCCCTCCCGATAGCTTACTATAATTAGGTAGCTAGTTCTACGTTTGGCACTAATATATCCATCTGTCATGTTTGAATAATAATTGCCATGTTGTAAATATTTGTAGAAACTATGGACACCGCCCTAGACGAAGTAACAAAAGAAGCGTTGTTGAGGGACATAATCGCAGAAGGAAGTGATGCCATCTCGTTGTTTCTCAACGAAACCGATGGTCTGGAAGGAGAGGGTGAACAAGCTGGCTACGGTGACCTAATGCCGGTGCAAGAAGAAGAACATGAGGATGGCTCCGGTGACCCAATGCCGGTGCAAGAAGGAGACCGTGATGACGGCTCCGGTGACCGAACCGAGTCCGGCCAGGTATATATATTAGTTAAGCCTATGCTGACTAGCTGATTGATGCATTCATTGTTTTGGTATGTACACATATTAATTAAGTCTTTGTTCTTTTTTCTGGCCCTCCGGATCGAGCACAACTTCGGTAAAGAGACGAGGCCCAAAGAAAAAGTTGAGCTCGGATGAAAAGTTTGAGATCATAGCAATCGCGCCCGACGGCCAACCTATTGAACCCCTTCGGACAAAGAGCGCATTTGTTGCTCAGTGCGGGGTTCTGGTTAGGGACAAGATCCCGATAAGCATCCAGCAATGGTTTAAGCCGGCTACAGAAGACCCTGAGGTCTCTTATGTCAATGATATGCAGAAAAATGATCTTTCGACTGAGCTGAAGTCAAATTTCACCCTACCGCCTGAGTATAATCCAGAGAACTCAGTTAAAGAGAATTTAATCAAGTCTTTTGCTCTGAAGAGGATGGCAGAACTATTCAGGAGGTGGAAGAAAGAGCTGAATAAGTTTGTCGAAAATAATGAGACACTAGAATTCAAGGGCAGATATGAGAATATCAGAGATCACTGGCCCGCATTTGTGGCCCACAAGACATTGGAAAAGAGTAAGAAGATGTCGGCGACAAACAAGCAAAATGCTGCGAAGAAGAAGCTTCACCATCGCACGGGGTCAGGTGGCTACCTCGTAGCCCGGCCTAAGTGGTCCAAGACTGAGAATGATCTGGTTCATAAAGGGATTGAACCAGAGACAATTAACTGGCCAGACCGTTGCCGGACTTGGTTCTTCGGGGCTGGCGGAACACTGGACCCTGTAACAGGGAAGTGCATTTGGACGAACGATCAAATGGACATACCAGTCAGTAAGCTTAAGCAGTATATCGAAGCAGCGCATGAAGGGACGTTCTTTCCAGACAGAGAGAACGACGAGCTCACAATGGCCCTCGGGAATGCTGAGCACCCTGGACAGACACGAGGCACGCCAGGCTCCATTCCGTGGAAGGTTGGGTTTCCGGACACAGGCGGTTACAAATCCCATGAGAGGAGGAAAAAAGTGCAGCAGACCCAAATGCAGGCGCTGCAAGCAAGGGTAGACGCGATAGAGGAACGAGAAGCAAATCGCAGCAAACGTACTGCCGAAGCCTCCCCCGAAGCTACCCCGCCATCTCAGCGCAGAAGCAACGTGGCTTCCACCGAGCTGCTTCAGCCGGAGCATGCCTTGACGGCTCCTGCCAGCTATCCCGTGGATGCTATAACGGAGTCTCAAAATTACCACCTTATGACGCAATGGATGCATTTGAAGGTCAAGGCGGCTGTTGGCTCTGTTTTTTCTACTAAACCCGGCGCAACTTTTCACTGTCGGCCGATTCCAGAAGGATATGCTAGGGTGATGGTGGATGAGATAACGGAGGGATTTGAGGACCTCCAGCTTGACCACCCTACCGGTGAAGGGGAGACTCGGCTGGGGTCTTCTCTGAAGACTCCATTCCTATGGCGGAAGGAGCTCATCAACCTTCCGAACTGGACGCCACCGCCTCCTCCTCCTCCTCCGGCGAGTCAGGGCACTCCGCCTCCACCGCCTCCTCCTCCGGCGAGTGACGATCAGGGCCCTCGGCCGGCTCCTTCTCCAGCGCGCGGCGGCACTCCGCCTGCGCCCGAGCAGCCAGCCTCCTCCTTCTCCGCCTCGTCAGCAAGGGCGGAAGAGACCTGCCGCCGCTCCAGCTGCTCCGGGGCGTCGTAGTCCTTCTCCTCCGCCTCTTAAGCAAGTAAAGAAGACAACCTCTACGTCTGCTCGGTCGGCGTCTAGCAGTACAACCAGAGGTGGGAGGACATACAGATTCGGTCCTTCTCTGAAGACTCCAGAGAAGTTACCATATGAGAGGACCCTGGAGGAGAACGCCGAGATCGCGCGAGAAGAAGTGAGGAGCTTCTTTGAAGGGGTGAAAGCAAAGAAACATCCACCTCCGGAGGAGAAGGTAGATCGGGTGAAAGTGAAGCGCACTCTGGCTGCCCTGACAAAACCACCGAAGTCTGATCTGCCGAAAGGAAACTATGACCGCATTATTGGAAAGGAATTTGCCGAAGCGGAGCGGTCGGAAAGTACTGTCAGTGATCAAAGGCTGAAAGAACGACGAGCTGGGAAACAAATTGCCCAGCTCGGCGAACAACGAAGCAATCGTGCCCCCCGCTCAAGGTGCCTAGCCACAACGTCGATAATGATCCGAGGATGGTGCCCGGTTATAGCAATCTTGCAGATTACCTGCCCGATGAAGTACATTATGAACCCATGGAGGTGCAGATACAAAGATACGAGTACGGGAAGCCTCTCGTCAAAGATGAAAGATCTCTATCAACGATGATGCGAAGATTGCATGATTGGTACTTGAAAATCTGCAGAGACTCTGGGGGGAGGAGTACTTTGTATGTGAAAGTTAAAAAGGAGCATGACCTCGTTGGAATTGATCTGTTGCCTGTTCCATTTGAGGAGTTCTATCAGTTTTTCAATCAATTGGCCCTCGATAAAACAACGGTCGCTTGCTACTATCTGTAAGTAGTACTACTTCTGTCATTAAGTTTCTCTATATAGCTTAGCTCTTTCATTGCATGTATTTATAATCATCCTCACTATATTATGCAGATTGAAGATCGCCGAATTGAAGAAAAGACAAGTCGGTGATATTGGGTTCATTAACACATATCTCATAGATGCAACTCAGGTTAAACTTCATGCCGCAGCTACCGAGGCCAGCTTGCTACGATCGTTCGTAATAAATCAAAACAAAGATATAATACTCTTTCCTTACAACTTCAGGTGAGTGTTACTGTCTTGTGCGTATTCGGTTTCCCTTATATATTAGTCAAGGTTATAGTAATGTAATTCATGAGTTATGCATGTGTGTGCAGTTTCCACTATATTCTCCTAGAGATTAAGCTTGAGCAGGGAGTAGTAACCGTCTTGGACTCTAAACGAAAAGATCCCAAGGAGTATGCGGACATGACTGAAATCCTCAAGAAGTAAGTTAAATCGATCATTATCCACCATATCAGCAACTTTGTTCATTTCCTGATATCAAGTAATTGTTTTCTTTGTCCGGCAGGGTTTGGAGAAAATTCACCAAAACAGTTCCGGGACTGCCGAAGGAGCTGGAATTTAGACACCCGAAAGTAAGTATTATAGTAGCATGTTCCGCTCATCTCCTAGTGATTCAAGCGTTAGTTTCATCAATACCATTTAGCATTCTTGCTTATCAGTTTGATTGACCTCTATTTCTTGTAAAGTGGTTGTGGCAGGAACAAGGGAATGATTTCTGTGGATACTACATCTGCGAGTCCATCCGCCACACAACCTGTGAGCGGGGCGGGTACTCTAACGAACAATATGAAGTACGTAAATAACAACATTCACAATTTTATTTTATTACCATCATTTGTGTTGAGTTTCATTCATTTATATATATATATGTATTGACCCCCTTCTTCAAATTAGATGTTTCGAAAGCGGGATGAACTCCTAGCACCAGCTCACATGCGAGCAATTCAAGAGGAATTGGCGGCATTCTTTCTTGACCACGTGATCCCTGAAGACGGAGAATTCTATGTGGACCCTGAGTCCGTATGATTATATTTTTAAGAGATAATTATTGTATATATGTAGCCGGTAGTGTCAGATAGATATACGAGAACTTGTTGTTCGACCAATCTCTCGGAGAAGGAGAGGTGGTCGATATCACTTCTCTCTGTATATATGCATATATGTTCATGACGATCTTCTGTTTCCTTCTTTGCTTACTAGCTAGCTAGCGTGTCTAGTCCTCTCTATATACGTATGTATAGTACGTAGCGTCGACCAAGCACGGACATAACAGAGGACACTTCTCTCTATTAATTATAACTAGCTAACACAATATATGAAACACCTAAATTAACCCCCCAAAACCCCCAACCCCCCCCTTTCAAAAAAAAACAAAAACCCCAGCCACAGAAGTACTGACGCGTGAATGACTATTGGTCCCGGTTGATGCCACCAACCGGGACCAAAGGGTCTCCTGACTGGGCTCTGCGCACTGCCCACGTGGAGGGCCTTTAGTCCCGGTTCTGGATTGAACCGGGACTAAAGGGGGGAGGTATTAGTACCGACATTTTAGTCCCGATTTCTGAACCGGGACTAAAAGCCCTGACGAACCGGGACTATAGGCCCTTTTTCTACCAGTGGTTAACAAGATTGCTTTTAGTTTGAAGTACTCTTGTCTGTCAACATCCGAGACTCAAGACCCCTTGATCAAAGTGATTTTAGCTCATCCATCAGTAGTTCTTGATACATGTTAAGATGCCCTCCAGGTTGCTTAGGCTCTTGGATCAACATGGTTAGGTGTATGTACTTCTGCTTCATGTGAACCCATGGCGGAAGGTTGTAGAGCCAAACGAGCACATGCCATGTGTTGTGTCTACTGTTCAAGTTACCGAATGAATTGATTTAGTCAGTACTCATACCAATCATTACATTTCTTGGGTCATCACCAAATTCGTATTGAACTAAGCATCTCACTCGCGAGCATCGGGCGGGTGTCTAAGCACACTGTCACTTGATAAAGTTGGTAACTTTATTGATCCCATTCCGAGCTCCTAGGATCAAAATATGTTTTCTATTCATATTGATTGATATGCCGATCGGTACTAACGTTGATCGCTCAGTCTACGCATCCCCCCTGAATGAAATTAGACTCTTAATGAAACTTTAGCATGCTTCTATTACTTATGTTTCTCGTTTTCAAAATAAAGCAAGTGATAGATTAGCTAGCTTCGCTAGAGTAGAAGGTCGGACTATGACCTGGTTACGGTCGGGTCCAGGGGAGGTTGTGGATTTAGCCCATGATAATTGTAAAGACATTGTGATTGAGCGAGTAATACAAGTATTTCTCTTGCAAAAAAAGAAAGATATGCCGATCATGAAGATTCCACTCCCTACCCCCTTCGCATATCACGAAACATAAAACTTTGGAAATGCTGCAAGTCAATACAGACTTTACAAACTTTGACCACAATTTTTCTCATTTTAATTATATTCAGATCGAATATTTGGAAATCATATGCATTGGGTTGTCTCAAAAATTATTTGCAGATTATATTAATCTTATATTAGATAGAAAATTAGAAATGAACAGATTGTGAGTAGGGAAACCAGTTTTCGAGGAACTGAGTGATCCAGAAAAAAAAAAGGCAAGTCCCATCATTAGCTGTTGTGTCACTTCAAGTCTGAAGCACCAATTTCTAACTATAAACATCCAAAAAGGTTTCTGCTCTCTGACGACATCATCACTTGAACAAAATTCACACAGTAAGAATAAGAACGTAACCAAAGCAGATGAACAACAGTAAAGAACGAGCAAGACCAGACTCATGAAGCAGAACAGCGAGCACATTAATTTGATTTTGAGTACATGGCTTAACCCACAGAAGAGTGACAAGAGTCCGACACCATCGACCAAACTCAAATCACATCTTCTCTCAGAAAAAAAAAAGACTCAGATCACATCGACCAGCAGACAGTCGTCGCACATGCCGAAATGGGAAGCCAAGAGCCGGATGAGCCACCGGGGGAGGTGGCGGAACACGAACGCGGCCTCGGCGGGTCCAAACGTGCGGAGCAGGCAGCAATAGAGCTCCGGAAAGGCTTCGAACGCCGCCCGGCAGATCAGCCGTCCGGCGGCTCCCGGCGCATGCATCATCGCCACCGGCGACCAGAAGTGGGTGCACACGGTCGCGGCCACCGCCAGGATCACCATGGGAATCATCTTCTTCTTCTCGCCTCGAGCTCGCTTCGATCTCGTCTGCCCTGTTGCTGCTGCAGTGTAGTGAACGACGGTGTGGCTTCACTGGGGCTGGGATGGTGGGGTTTTATAGCGCGCCGCGCCGCCATGCATGCCGGCCGCCTTAATTTCCTCCGGGAAGTGCAACAGCGACTGGTGCCGCATTGGCTTGGCTGTGTTGGGGAACCGGAGAGCCGCCGTCATATTTGTCCTCGACAAGGGAGACGGCTTGCACGTGACTGGAGAGCAAATTCTCTCTGGGGAATGGGGAGAAGTACTCCGCCATAATTAAAATTAAATTCCTTGCCACTACTCCCTCCATTTTTATTTACTCTGCATCTACGTGACCGTTTGTTGGGGCAGCTCCTGCGCGGCTGCCCAGGCGTCGGATGTCCGGCCGTTGTAGCTTCAGCAGCTTCGTTCCCACTTTATAAATAAAGCCACCAGGTAGAGTACCAGCGCACATCACCAACCAAATAAACACACACAGAGTAGCCCCGCGGATTTAAGGACAGATACATGAAACCCAGGCCAGCACACGGCACGCTGGCCGGAAAGACTGAAAACGACATAGCCAGCAACTAGTCGATGCACCGCAAAACAGCTAAGCAACATGCCCTTGTCTGGATAGAGAAGACGCCGAGGCCTGCACTTTAGATATCAGCAGATCAAGAGCATCCCGGTCCTCTGTCTTAGTCAATGATCTCCACTGTTGTAAGAACACACATGATTTAAATAAGCAGTCAGCAGGCTTAGCAGGGAAAACATGCTAGATGGTAAATTTATTCCTAATCGTGCACAGAGACCAACAGATCGCTCCAAATCCTACCCAGAAAACCCTTTTAGTAACTCCAACCAGATGATTAGCGAGGGCCCGGAGCTCAAAGAAGGACGAAGGGTCCCAGGGGACCTGGAGCCACGATCTAACACAACTCCAAACCAACTTGGCCAGAACACAGTGAAAAAATATATGATGCGTGTCCTCTAGAGCACCACAGAGGGCACAAAACTCCGATCCCGGGTCATTCCTTTTACAGATTTGGTCCGCCGCTGGCAGACGACCTCTAAAAGCTTGCCAAAGGAAGATCTTAACTTTCGGGGGAATACAGGCACGCCAAACCTGAGTAAATCTGTTGGTGGGAGATCCACCAATAAGCTTAGAATAAAGAGATTTAACCGAAAAGCGACCAAAGGAAGTGTAGGGCCACACCGCCGAGTCCGCGTTCTCCGAGAGCGTAGGGAAGAGAGCAGAGAGCCTTTGCCATTCTTCGAACTCTATAGGAGAAAGGGATCGTCGGAAGGCCAAGTCCTAGTTGTTAGCAGAAAGCTCGGCGATAGAGATATTCGGGTTAGGACAATAAGAAAAGAGTGTGGGAAAACTCACATAGAGCGCTGAGTCTCCACACCACCAATCAAAGCCAGAAACGAACAGACAGACCATCCCCAACAACAAACTTAACATTAGCCAGAAACAGCGGTCTGACTTTAACCAAATCCTTCCAGAATTGTGAGCCTCCGCGAGCAGAGGCAAATAACGGGCTAGACCGAGGGAAATACTTAGCTTTAAGGATGGAGAACCACAGGGATCCGACAGCAGTTATCATAATCTTCCACCACCACTTAATCAAGATGCACTTATTCATGATGGCAGTGTTAATAATGCCCAACTCCCCAAGGTTTTTGGGTCTGCACATAAGTTTCCACTTGACAAATCTATATTTGCGCCTATTGTCAGCCGCATTCCAATAAAAAGCACCTCTATGCTTATCGAAGCCTGCGTGGGTGCCAACCGAGAGCGAGTAGAAGCCCATTAGAAACATTGGTAAGGAGGATAAGCAAGCATTGATCAACGCCACTTTCCCGACATTAGTATTGTATCTACCTCGCCAAGGTAGTACCCTGTTGCCAACTTTCGCCACGGCAGGGGCGAACTCTTTCGCATAAAGCATATTCGGGGAAATAGGGAGACCTAGGTATTTGATAACCCACAAGTATAGGGGATTGCAACAGCTTTCGAGGGTAGAGTACTCAACCCAAATTTATTGATTCGACACAAGGGGAGCCAAAGAATATTCTCAAGTATTAACAGCTGAGTTGTCAATTCAACCACACCTGGAAACTTAGTATCTGCAGCAAAGTGTTTAGTAGCAAAGTAATATGATAGTGGTGGTAACGGTAACAAAAGTAAAGACAACAAAAGTAATGTTTTTGGTATTTTGTAGTGATTGTAACAGTAGCAGCGGGAAAGTAAATAAGCGTAAACCAGTATATGGAAAACTCGTAGGCACCGGATCAGTGATGGATAATTATGCCGGATGCGGTTCATCATGTATTAGTCATAACATAGGGTGACACAGAACTAGCTCCAATTCATCAATGTAATGTAGGCATGTATTCCGTATATAGTCATACGTGGTTATGGAAAAGAACTTGCATGACATCTTTTGTCCTACCCTCCCGTGGCAGCGGGGTCCTATTGGAAACTTAGGGATATTAAGGCCTCCTTTTAATAGAGAACCGGAACAAAGCATTAGCACATAGTGAATACATGAACTCCTCAAACCACGGTCATCACCGGGAGTGGTCCCGATTATTGTCACTTCGGGGTTGCCGGATCATAACACATAGTAGGTGACTATAGACTTGCAAGATAGGATCAAGAACTCACATATATTCATGAAAACATAATAGGTTCAGATCTGAAATCATGGCACTCGGCCATAGTGACAAGGATTAAGCATAGCAAAGTCATAGCAACATCAATCTCAGAACATAGTGGATACTAGGGATCAAACCCTAACAAAACTAACTCGATTACATGATAAATCTGAAGGAAATATGCCCTAGAGGCAATAATAAAGTTATTATTTATTTCCTTATATCATGATAAAGGTTTATTATTCATGCTAGAATTTTATTAACCGGAAACATAATACATGTGTGAATACATAGACAAACAGAGTGTCACTAGTATGCCTCTACTTGACTAGCTCGTTAATCAAAGATGGTTATGTTTCCTAACCATGGACAAAGAGTTGTCATTTGATTAACGGGATCACATCATTAGTTGAATGATCTGATTGACATGACCCATTCCATTAGCTTAGCACCCGATCGTTTAGTATGTTGCTATTGCTTTCTTCATGACTTATACATGTTCCTATGACTATGAGATTATGTAACTCCCGTGTGCCGGAGGAACACTTTGTGTGCTACCAAACGTCACAACGTAACTGGGTGATTATAAAGGTGCTCTACAGGTGTCTCCAAAGGTAGATGTTGGGTTGACGTATTTCGAGATTAGGATTTGTCACTCCGATCGTCGGAGAGGTATCTCTGGGCCCTCTCGATAATGCACATCACTTAAGCCTTGCAAGCAATGCAACTAATGAGTTAGTTGCGAGATGATGTATTATGGAACGAGTAAAGAGACTTGCCGGTAACGAGATTGAACTAGGTATTGGATACCGATGATCGAATCTCGGGCAAGTAACATACCGATGACAAAGGGAACAACGTATGTTGTTATGCGGTCTGACCGATAAAGATCTTCGTAGAATATGTAGGAGCCAATATGGGCATCCAGGTCCCGCTATTGGTTATTGACCGAAGACGTGTCTCGGTCATGTCTACATTGTTCTCGAACCCGTAGGGTCCGCACGCTTAAGGTTTCGATGATAGTTATATTATGAGTTTATACGTTTTGATGTACTAAAGGTTGTTCGAAGTCCCGGATGTGATCACGGACATGACGAGGAGTCTCGAAATGGTCGAGACATAAAGATTGATATATTGGAAGCCTATGTTTGGATATCGGAAGTGTTCCGGGTGAAATCGGGATTTTACTGGAGTACCGGGAGGTTACCGGAACCCCCCCGGGAGCTATATGGGCCTTAGTGGGCCTTAGTGGAAAAGAGAAGGGGCAGCCCAAGATGGGCCGCGCGCCCCTCCCCTCCCTTGGTCCGAATAGGACAAGGAGAGGGGGCCGGCCCCCTCTCTCTTTTCCCCCCTTCGCGAATCCTATTCCAACTAGGATCGGGGGGGGGGAATCCTACTCCCAGAGGGAGTAGGACTCCTCCTGGCGCGCCTCTCCTAGGCCGGCCGCACCCCCCCCCTTGATCCTTTATACACGGAGGCAGGGGAACCCCAGAGACACACAAGTTTATCCACGTGATCTTACTCTTAGCCGTGTGCGGCGCCCCCTGCCACCATAGTCCTCGATAATATTGTAGCGGTGCTTAGGCGAAGCCCTGTGACAGTAGTACATCAAGATCGTCACCACGCCGTCGTGCTGACGGAACTCTTCCCCAACACTTTGCTGGATCGGAGTCCGGGGATCGTCATCGAGCTGAACGTGTGCTAAAACTCGGAGGTGCCGTAGTTTCGGTGCTTGATCGGTCGGGCCGTGAAGACGTACGACTACATCAACCAAACGCTTCCGTTGTCGATCTACAAGGGTACGTAGATCACACTCTCCCCTCGTTGCTATGCATCACCATGATCTTGCGTGTGCGTAGGAAAATTTTGAAATTACTATGTTACCCAACGGTGGCATCCGAGCCTAGGTTTTATGGTTTGATGTTATGTGCACGAGTAGAACACAAGTGAGTTGTGGGCGATATAAGTCATACTGCCTACCAGCATGTCATACTTTGGTTCGGCGGTATTGTTGGATGAAGCGGCCCAGACCGACATTACGCGTACGCTTACGCGAGACCGGTTCTCCCGACGTGCTTTGCACAGAGGTGGCTTGCGGGTGACTGTTTCTCCAACTTTAGTTGAACCGAGTGTGGCTACGCCCGGTCCTTGCGAAGGTTAAAACGGCATCAACTTGACAAACTATCGTTGTGGTTTTGATGTGTAGGTAAGATTGGTTCTTGCTTAAGCCCGTAGCAGCCACGTAAAACTTACAACAAACAAAGTAGAGGACGTCTAACTTGTTTTTGTAGGGCATGTTGTGATGTGATATGGTCAAGACATGATGCTAAATTTTATTGTATGAGATGATCATATTTTGTAACCGAGTTATCGGCAACTGGCAGGAGCCATATAGTTGTCGCTTTATTGTATGCAATGCAATCGCGCTGTAATGCTTTACTTTATCACTAAGCGGTAGCGATAGTCGTGGAAGCATAAAATTGGCAAGACGACAACGATGATGTGATGGAGATCAAGGTGTCGCGCCGGTGACGATGGTGATCATGACGGTGCTTCGGAGATGGAGATCACAGGCACAAGATGATGATGGCCATATCATATCACTTATATTGATTGCATGTGATGTTTATCTATTATGCATCTTATCTTGCTTTGATTGACGGTAGCATTATAAGATGATCTCTCACTAAATTATCAAGAAGTGTTCTCCCTGAGTATGCACCATTGCGAAAGTTCTTCGTGCTGAGACACCACGTGATGATCGGGTGTGATAGGCTCTACGTTCAAATACAACGGGTGCAAAACAGTTGCACACGCGGAATACTCAGGTTATACTTGACGAGCCAAGCATATACAGATATGGCCTCGGAACACGGAGACCGAAAGGTCGAGCGTGAATCATATAGTAGATATGATCAACATAGTGATGTTCACCAATGAAACTACTCCATCTCACGTGATGATCGGACATGGTTTAGTTGATTTGGATCACGTGATCACTTGGAGGATTAGAGGGATGTCTATCTAAGTGGGAGTTCTTTAAGTAATTTGACTAATTGAACTTAAATTTATCATGAACTTAGTACCTGATAGTATCTTGCTCATGTATGTTTGATTGTAGATAGATGGCCCGTGCTGTTGTTCCGTTGAATTTTAATGCGTTCCTTGAGAAAGCAAAGTTGAAAGATGATGGTAGCAATTACACGGACTGGGTCCGTAACTTGAGGATTATCCTCATTGCTGCACAGAACAATTACGTCCTGGAAGCACCGCTGGGTGCCAGGCCTGCTGCAGGAGCAACACCAGATGTTATGAACGTCTGGCAGAGCAAAGTTGATGACTACTCGATAGTTCAGTGTGCCATGCTTTACGGCTTAGAATCGGGACTTCAACGACGTTTTGAACGTCATGGAGCATATGAGATGTTCCAGGAGTTGAAGTTAATATTTCAAGCAAATGCCCGGATTGAGAGATATGAAGTCTCCAATAAGTTCTATAGCTGCAAGATGGAGGAGAACAGTTCTGTTAGTGAGCATATACTCAAAATGTCTGGGTATAATAATCACTTGATTCAGATGGGAGTTAATCTTCCAGATGATTGCATCATTGACAGAATTCTCCAATCACTGCCACCAAGCTACAAGAGCTTCGTGATGAACTATAATATGCAAGGGATGAATAAGACTATTCCCGAGCTCTTCGCAATGCTGAAAGCTGCGGAGGTAGAAATCAAAAAGGAGCATCAAGTGTTGATGGTCAACAAGACCACTAGTTTCAAGAAAAAGGGCAAAGGGAAGAAGAAGGGGAACTTCAAGAAGAACAGCAAGCAAGTTGATGCTCAAGAGAAGAAACCCAAGTCTGGACCTAAGCCTAAAACTGAGTGCTTCTACTGCAAGCAGACTGGTCACTGGAAGCGGAACTGCCCCAAGTATTTGGCGAATAAGAAGGATGGCAAGGTGAACAAAGGTATATGTGATATACATGTTATTGATGTGTACCTTACTAATGCTCGCAGTAGCACCTGGGTATTTGATACTGGTTCTGTTGCTAATATTTGCAACTCGAAACAGGGACTACGGATTAAGCGAAGATTGGCTAAGGACGAGGTGACGATGCGCGTGGGAAACGGTTCCAAAGTCGATGTGATCGCGGTCGGCACGCTACCTCTACATCTACCTTCGGGATTAGTATTAGACCTAAATAATTGTTATTTGGTGCCAGCGTTGAGCATGAACATTATATCTGGATCTTGTTTGATGCGAGACGGTTATTCGTTTAAATCAGAGAATAATGGTTGTTCTATTTATATGAGTAATATCTTTTATGGTCATGCACCCTTGAAGAGTGGTCTATTTTTATTGAATCTCGATAGTAGTGACACACATATTCATAATGTTGAAGCCAAAAGATGCAGAGTTGATAATGATGGTGCAACTTATTTGTGGCACTGCCGTTTAGGTCATATCGGTGTAAAGCGCATGAAGAAACTCCATACTGATAGACTTTTGGAACCACTTGATTATGAATCACTTGGTACTTGCGAACCGTGCCTCATGGGCAAGATGACTAAAACACCGTTCTCCGATACTATGGAGAGAGCAACAGATTTATTGGAAATCATACATACAGATGTATGTGGTCCAATGAATATTGAGGCTCGTGGCGGATATCGTTATTTTCTCACCTTCACAGATGACTTAAGCAGATATCGGTATATCTACTTAATGAAACATAAGTCTAAAACATTTGAAAAGTTCAAAGAATTTCAGAGTGAAGTTGAAAATCATCGTAACAAGAAAATAAAGTTTCTACGATCTGATCGTGGAGAAGAATATTTGAGTTACGAGTTTGGTGTACATTTGAAACAATGCGGAATAGTTTCGCAACTCACGCCACCCGGAACACCACAGCGTAATGGTGTGTCCGAACGTCGTAATCGTAGTTTACTAGATATGGTGCGATCTATGATGTCTCTTACTGATTTACCGCTATCATTTTGGGGTTATGATTTAGAGACGGCCGCATTCACGTTAAATAGGGCACCATCAAAATCCGTTGAGACGACGCCTTATGAACTATGGTTTGGCAAGAAACCGAAGTTGTCGTTTCTGAAAGTTTGGGGCTGCGATGCTTATGTGAAAAAGCTTCAACCTGATAAGCTCGAACCCAAATCGGAGAAATGTGTCTTCATAGGATATCCAAAGGAAACTATTGGATACACCTTCTATCAAAAATCCAAAGGCAAGACTTTTGTTGCTAAATTCGGAAACTTTCTGGAGAAGGAGTTTCTCTCGAAAGATGTGAGTGGGAGGAAAGTAGAACTTGATGAGGTAACTGTACCTACTCCCTTATTGGAAAGTAGTACATCACAGAAAACTATTTCTGCGACACCTACCCCAATTAGTGAGGAAGCTAATGATACTGATCATGAAACTTCAGGACAAGATACTACTGAACCTCGTAGATCAACCAGAGTGAGATCCGCGCCAGAGTGGTACGGTAATCCTATTCTGGAAATCATGCTGCTAGATCATGATGAACCTACGGACTATGAAGAAGCGATAGTGAGCCCAGATTCCGCAAAATGGCTTGAAGCCATGAACTCTAAGATGGGATCCATGTATGAGAACAAAGTATGGACTTTGGTTGACTTGCCCGATGATCGGCAAGCAATTGAGAATAAATGGATCTTCAAGAAGAAGACTGACGCTGACGGTAATATTACTGTCTACAAAGCTCGACTTGTCGCAAAAGGTTTTCAACAAGTTCAAGGAGTTGACTACGATGAGACCTTCTCACCCGTAGCGATGCTTAAGTTTGTCCGAATCATGTTAGCAATTGCCGCATTTTATGATTATGAAATTTGGCAGATGGATGTCAAAACTGCATTCCTGAATGGATTTCTGGAAGAAGAGTTGTATATGATGCAACCGGAAGGTTTTGTCGATCCAAAGGGAGCTAATAAAGTGTGCAAGCTCCAGCGATCCATTTATGGACTGGTGCAAGCCTCTCGGAGTTGGAATAAACGCTTTGATAGTGTGATCAAAGCATTTGGTTTTATACAGACTTTCGGAGAAGCCTGTATTTACAAGAAAGTGAGTGGGAGCTCTGTAGCATTTCTGATATTATATGTGGATGGCATATTACTGATTGGAAATAATATAGAATTTCTGGACAGCATAAAGGGATACTTGAATAAGAGTTTTTCAATGAAAGACCTCGGTGAAGCTGCTTACATATTAGGCATAAAGATCTATAGAGATAGATCAAGACGCTTAATTGGACTTTCACAAAGCACATACCTTGACAAGATTTTGAAGAAGTTCAAAATGGATCAAGCAAAGAAAGGGTTCTTGCCTGTGTTACAAGGTGTAAAGTTGAGTCAGACTCAATGCCCGACCACTGCAGAAGATAGAAAGAAAATGAAAGATGTTCCCTATGCTTCAGCCATAGGCTCTATCATGTATGCAATGCTGTGTACCAGACCTGATGTGTGCCTTGCTATAAGTTTAGCAGGGAGGTACCAAAGTAATCCAGGAGTGGATCACTGGACAGCGGTCAAGAACATCCTGAAATACCTGAAAAGGACTAAGGATATGTTTCTCGTATATGGAGGTGACAAAGAGCTCATCGTAAACGGTTACGTTGATGCAAGCTTCGACACTGATCCGGACGATTCTAAATCGCAAACCGGATACGTATTTACATTAAACGGTGGAGCTGTCAGTTGGTGCAGTTCTAAACAAAGCGTCGTGGCGGGATCTACATGTGAAACGGAGTACATAGCTGCTTCGGAAGCAGCAAACGAAGGAGTCTGGATGAAGGAGTTCATATCCGATCTAGGTGTCATACCTAGTGCATCGGGTCCAATGAAAATCTTTTGTGACAATACTGGTGCAATTGCCTTGGCAAAGGAATCCAGATTTCACAAGAGGACCAAACACATCAAGAGATGCTTCAATTCCATCCGGGATCTAGTCCATGTGGGAGACATAGAGATTTGCAAGATACATACGGAGCTGAATGTAGCAGACCCGTTGACTAAGCCTCTTCCACGAGCAAAACATGATCAGCACCAAAGCTCCATGGGTGTTAGAATCATTACTGTGTAATCTAGATTATTGACTCTAGTGCAAGTGGGAGACTGAAGGAAATATGCCCTAGAGGCAATAATAAAGTTATTATTTATTTCCTTATATCATGATAAAGGTTTATTATTCATGCTAGAATTGTATTAACCGGAAACATAATACATGTGTGAATACATAGACAAACAGAGTGTCACTAGTATGCCTCTACTTGACTAGCTCGTTAATCAAAGATGGTTATGTTTCCTAACCATGGACAAAGAGTTGTCATTTGATTAAACGGGATCACATCATTAGTTGAATGATCTGATTGACATGACCCATTCCATTAGCTTAGCACCCGATCGTTTAGTATGTTGCTATTGCTTTCTTCATGACTTATACATGTTCCTATGACTATGAGATTATGTAACTCCCGTGTGCCGGAGGAACACTTTGTGTGCTACCAAACGTCACAACGTAACTGGGTGATTATAAAGGTGCTCTACAGGTGTCTCCAAAGGTAGATGTTGGGTTGACGTATTTCGAGATTAGGATTTGTCACTCCGATCGTCGGAGAGGTATCTCTGGGCCCTCTCGGTAATGCACATCACTTAAGCCTTGCAAGCAATGCAACTAATGAGTTAGTTGCGAGATGATGTATTACGGAACGAGTAAAGAGACTTGCCGGTAACGAGATTGAACTAGGTATTGGATACCGACGATCGAATCTCGGGCAAGTAACATACCGATGACAAAGGGAACAACGTATGTTGTTATGCGGTCTGACCGATAAAGATCTTCGTAGAATATGTAGGAGCCAATATGGGCATCTAGGTCCCGCTATTGGTTATTGACCGGAGACGTGTCTCGGTCATGTCTACATTGTTCTCGAACCCATAGGGTCCGCACGCTTAAGGTTTCGATGATAGTTATATTATGAGTTTATACGTTTTGATGTACCGAAGGTTGTTCGGAGTCCCGGATGTGGTCACGGACATGACGAGGAGTCTCGAAATGGTTGAGACATAAAGATTGATATATTGGAAGCCTATGTTTGGATATCGGAAGTGTTCCGGGTGAAATCGGGATTTTACCGGAGTACCGGGAGGTTACCGGAACCCCCTCGGGAGCTATATGGGCCTTAGTGGGCCTTAGTGGAAAAGAGAAGGGGCAGCCCAAGATGGGCTGCGTGCCCCTCCCCTCCCTTGGTCCGAATAGGACAAGGAGAGGGGGACGGCCCCCTCTCTCTTCCCCCCCCCTCCGCGAATCCTATTCCAACTAGGATTGGGGGGATCCTACTCCCAGAGGGAGTAGGACTCCTCCTGGCGCGCCTCTCCTAGGCCGGCCGCACCCCCCCCTTGATCCTTTATATACGGAGGCAGGGGAACCCCAGAGACACACAAGTTGATCCACGTGATCTTATTCTTAGCCGTGTGCGGCGCCCCCTGCCACCATAGTCCTCGATAATATTGTAGCGGTGCTTAGGCGAAGCCCTGCGACAGTAGTACATCAAGATCGTCACCATGCCATCGTGTTGACGGAACTCTTCCCCGACACTTTGCTGGATCGGAGTCCGGGGATCGTCATCGAGCTGAACATGTGCTAAAACTCGGAGGTGCCGTAGTTTCGGTGCTTGATCGGTCGGGCCGTGAGACGTACGACTACATCAACCAAACGCTTCCGTTGTCGATCTACAAGGGTACGTAGATCACACTCTCCCCTCGTTGCTATGCATCACCATGATCTTGCATGTGCGTAGGAAAATTTTGAAATTACTACGTTACCCAACAAAATCCCATCCAACCCATCACCGTCCAGCAAGTCTACGATGGAATTACTCACGCACGGCGGTGAGCATCATGAAATTGGTGATGGAGGATGGTTGATGATGACGACGGCGACGAATCCCCTTCTCCAGAGCCTCGAACGGACTCCAAATCAGCCCTCCCGAGAGGTTTTAGGGCTTGGCGGCGGCTCCATATCGTAAACGCGATGATTTCTTCTCTCCCCTTTTTTTCTCTCCGAAAGCAAATATATAGAGTTGGAGTTGGCGTCGGAGGGTTTCCAGGGGGTCCACGGGGTAGGGGGGGCGCGCCCTAGGGGGGGCGCCCCCCACCCTCGTGAGAACGGTGTGGGCCCCCTGGTCTTCATCTTTGGCGAGGATTTTTTATTGTTTTTTTCTAAGATGTTCCGTGGAGTTTCAGGTCATTCCGAGAATATTTGTTTTCTGCACATAAAACAACACCATGGCTATTCTGCTGAAAACAGCGTCAGTCCGGGTTAGTTCCATTCAAATCATACAAGTTAGAGTCCAAAACAAGGGCAAAAGTGTTTGGAAAAGTAGATACAACAGAGACGTATCAACTCCCCCAAGCTTAAACCCTTGCTTGTCCTCAAGCAATTCAGTTGACAAACTGAAAGAAAGAAAGAAAAACTTTTACAAACTCTGTTTGTTCTTGTTGTTGTAACTATGTCAAGCCAGCATTCAAGTTTTCAGCATAGATCATAACTAACCACATTTGCAATAATTCTCAGGTCTCATAATTACTCATATCAATAGCATAATCAACTAGCAAGTCATAATAATAAATCTCGGATGACAACACTTTCTCAAAACAATCATAATATGATATAACAGGATGGTATCTTGCTAGCCCTTTCTGAGACCGCAAAACATAAATGCAGAGCACCTTTAAAGATCAAGGACTGACTAGACATTGTAATTCATGGTAAAAGAGATCCAATCATAGTCACACCCAACATAGATTAATAGTGATGAATGCAAATGACAGATGTGCTCTCCAGCTAGTGCTTTTTAATAAGAGGGTGATGACTCAACATAAAAGTAAATGGACAGGCCCTTCGGAGAGGGAAGCAGGGATTTGTAGAGGTGCTAGTGCTCGGTTTTGCAATAAAGATAAATTGAATTTTGAGTGGTATACTTTCATTGTCAACATAACAACCGAGAGATGGCGATATCTTCCATGCTACACACATTATAGGTGGTTCCCAAACAGAATGGTAAAGTTTATACTTCCCCTCCACCAACAAACATCAATCCATGGCTTGCTCGAAACAACGAGTGCCTCCAACATACATCAGGTCCCAGGGGGAGTTGTGTTTGCAATTAATTTTGATTTAGTTTGCATAAAGCATGGGACTGGGCATCCCGGTGACCAGCTATTTTCTCGTGAGTGAGGAGCGGAGTCCACTCCTCTTGAGAATAACCCGCCTAACACGGAAGATAAGGACAGCCTTGGTTGATACATGAGCTATTCGAGCATACAAAACAGAATGTTTATTTGAAGGTTTAGAGTTTGGCACATACAAATTTACTTGGAACGGCAGGTAGATACCGCATATAGGAAGGTATAGTGGACTCATCTGGAATAACTTTGGGGTTTAAGGGATTGGATGCACAAGCAGTATTCCCGCTTAGTACAGGTGAAGGCTAGCAAAAGACTGGGAAGCGACCAACTAGAGAGCGACAACATCCATGTACATGCATTAAAATTAATAAACATTGGATGCAAGCATGAGTAGGATATAATCCACCATGAACATAAATATCGTGAAGGCTATGTTGATTTGTTTCAACTACATGCGTGAACATGTGTCAAGTCAAGTCACTTAAATCATTCAAAGGAGGATACCACCCATCATACCACATCATAATCATCTCAATAGCATGTTGGCACACAAGGTAAATCATTATAACTCATAGCTAATCAAGCATGGCACAAGAAACTATGATCTCTAATTGTCA
Source organism: Triticum urartu (assembly GCF_003073215.2). Classification (NCBI taxonomy): domain Eukaryota; kingdom Viridiplantae; phylum Streptophyta; class Magnoliopsida; order Poales; family Poaceae; genus Triticum; species Triticum urartu. The sequence continues at coordinate 673,022,583 of NC_053024.1, forward strand.
TTGCAAACATGTTTATTCATAATAAGCTGAATCAAGAACGAGGGACTCATCATATTTACAAAAACAAAAGAGGTCGAGTTCATACCAGCTTTTCTCATCTCAGTCAGCCCATCATATATCATCATAATTGCCTTTCACTTGCACGACCGAATGGTGTGAATAATAATAAGAGTGTACGTGCATTGGACTAAGCTGGAATCTGCGAGCATTCAATAAACAAGAGAAGACAAGGCAATATGGACTCTGGGTTAATTCAACAATAATGCATATAAGAGTCACTTCAACAATTTAATTATAGTCTTATCCTACTAACCCCCAAAGAAAAGAAAAGAAATAAAACTATTTACACAGGAAAGCTCCCAACAAGCAAAAGAAGAACGGGAAATATTTTTGGGTTTTCTTTTCAATTATTACTACTACAGCAGAAAAATAAACTACTACTATTTTTTTGTTTTTCTTAAGGTTTAACAAACATACAAGAAGAAAGCATAAAAGGAAAATAAGCTAGCATGGATGATACAATGAAAAAGTATGAGCACCGACATCTAGCAATGAGTGTGTGTGAACATAAATGTAATGTCGGTGAGAAATACGTACTCCCCCAAGTTTAGTCTTTTGGCCTAAGTTGGTCTATGGCCACGGCTGGCCTGGCGGATATCCATAATAATAGTTGTTGGGGTCGTACTGTGATGAGGAAGAAGAAGGCTCCGATTGCCACTGGCTGGCAATCATCTCCGGATCCCACTGATAGTTAGACTGTTGTGAAGGATCAAATTGTGGTTCCGGTTATGGCTTTTCGGCTGGTGCAGGGTTCCGGTAGGCGTGAATAGCCGTCAACGGAACAAGGTACGTGCCTACAGTCAAATCAAACAAAGAAGGAGCAGGCAAGGTAATAGTCTCGGGATGATGTTTATTAAAGAACAATTGATATTTAAGCTCCCATGCCCTATTCTTAACAATAAAATCATGTGCCACCATACTTTTATGATCTAGATAAACACGGGGTAGCACCTTTTCTTCCTTCTCAGCATGCCTAATAGGTATGTTAAAATGTGCGGCTAGGCGTGTAGCATAGATGCCTTCAAAGATGGGGCCCTTAGTACGGTTCATATTTAACCATCTAGCAATAATACCGCCCATACTAAAAGTGTTATCACTGTATAAACCTTGGAGGAGAATAATTATATCAGGGATGCTAAGGTTTCCACAGTTTCCGCGTCCAATTAAACAACGACTAGCAAATAATGCAAAGTAACGTAAAACAGGAAAATGTATGCTAGTGATTCGTGCATCGGAAACCTTCCTGGTTTCTCCTATAGTGATATTATTAATAAATCCCTCCACATCATCATGATGTGGTTCTTCTGTCTTGCCCTCAAAAGGGACTAGACAGATCCGACAGAAATCATAAAGTGACATCTCCTTATGCTCATCATATAAATGAAACTCCACCGTAGGTGGTGAGTTCCTAGAATGAAAATGAAAGTTTTGCACAAAGGTATTTGTGAGTAAGAGATACTGATCGCATTGGTCATGGAGGAAAGAGGTGAGGCCTGCATTGTGAGCCAATTCATGAAAATCTTCATAGATACCGGCTGCTCTCAAGAAATCCTCGGAGGGCCATTCACACGCCCGAACCTCCACGGTGCGAGGCAGATTATACTTAGGCTTGGGTGCCTTTTCCTTCGAGTTTTGGCTCGATGAGCCCCTCAAGAATCTCCTCATTATATTCTGAAAAATTCTGAAATTTTTAATAACTTCAAAATAAAAGTAAACCAAACTCAATAAAACTGATAGCAACTACTCCCACAAGTGCCTAGAGCCTATATCAAGCATCAAAACTACTTGGAACCATATAAATTTGACATGCAAGCTCAAGAACATGGTCACCTATGCAGCACAAATTTGCAAAGAATAAAGCACTAGAACAAAAACTAATTGAACCAATGGAGGAGTCACATACCAAGGAACAATCTCCCCAAGCAGTTTTGCGAGAGGTGCTTTGAGCAAGGAGATCGAAAATCGCAGCAAAAGTGGCTAGAACTCGTGCTTGAGTTGGTTTTTTGGGTTTGTGTGAGACAGAGGAAGAAGATGGGTGCTGGGATAAGTGGAGGAGGGCCACCATGGGCCCACGAGGCAGGGGCGCGCCCTAAGGGGGGGCGCCCACCACCCTCGTGGCCAGGTGGCAGCTCCTCCCGCGGTAATTTTTTCACAGTAATTCCTCAAATATTCCCGAAAAAATCATATTAAATTGGCATGGCATTCTGAGGACTTCTATTTTCGGGATATTTTTATATTGCACGGATAAATCAGGAAATAGACAGAAAAATACTATTTTTACTTTATTTCTACTAAATAACAGAAAATATAGAGAGGGTACAGAAGGTTGTGCTTCTAGTTTCATCCATCTCATACTCATCAAAAAGAATCCACTAACAAGGTTGATCAAGTCTTGTTAACAAACTCATTCCGATTAACATGAAACCGGAGAAATTTCGAATAACACTAAGTTACCTCAACGGGGATATGCACATCCCCTATAATAAGTATATCGCATTTCTTCTTGACAGTAGGAAGAGGAAATTCAAAACCTCCAATTATAATCGATGAAATTTTTCTGATAGAATTGATACTATGAACTTGAGGTTGTTTCCTCGGAAAGTGTACCGTATGCTCATTACCATTAACATGAAAAGTGACATTGCCTTTGTTGCAATCAATAATAGCCCCTGCAGTATTAAGAAAAGGTCTTCCAAAAATAATAGACATACTATCATCCTCGGGAATATCAAGAATAACAAAGTCCGTTAAAATAGTAACGTTTGCAACCACAACAGGCACATCCTCACAAATACCGACAGGTATAGCAGTTGATTTATCAGCCATTTGCAAAGATATTTCAGTAGGTGTCAGCTTATTCAAGTCAAGTCTATGATATAAAGAGAGAGGCATAACACTAACACCGGCTCCAAGATCACATAAAGCAGTTTTAATATAATTTCTTTTAATGGAGCAAGATATAGTAGGTACTCCGGGATCTCCAAGTTTCTTTGGTATTCCACCCTTGAAAGTATAATTAGCAAGCATGGTGGAAATTTCAGCTTCCGGTATCTTTCTTTTATTAGTAATGATATCCTTCATATATTTAGCATAAGGATTTGTTTTAAGCACATCAGTTAATCGCATACGCAAGAAGATAGGCCTAATCATTTCAGCAAAGCGCTCAAAATCCTCATCATCCTTTTTCTTGGATGGTTTGGGAGGAAAAGGCATGGGTTTCTGAACCCAAGGCTCTCTTTCTTTACCATGTTTCCTAGCAACAAAGTCTTTTTTATCATAACGTTGATTCTTTGATTGTGGGTTATCAAGATCAACAGCAGGTTCAATTTCTACATCATTGTTATTACTAGGTTGAGCATCATCATGAACATCATCATTAATATTTTCATTAGGTTCATGTTCATTACCAGATTGTGTTTCAGCATCAGACATAGATATATCATTTGGATTATCAGGTGGTTCAGCAATAGGTTCACTAGAAGTTTGCACAGTTCTATCATTTTTCTTTTTCTTCTTTTTAGAAGAACTAGGAACATCAATATTATTTCTCTGAGAATCTTGCTCGATTCTCTTAGGGTGGCCATCAGGATACAAAGGTTCCTGAGTCATTCTACCATTTCTAGTAGCCACTCTAGCAGCATAATCATTTTTCTTACTATTAATTTCATCAAGCACTTCTTTTTGAGCTTTAAGCACTTGTTCTACTTGAGTGGTAACCATAGAAGCATGTTTGCTAACAAGTTTAAGTTCATCTTTAATATCAGCCATATAATCACCCAAGCATCTAATCATATAAGCATTTTCTTTTAATTGTCTACCAAAATAAGCATTGAAGTCGTCTTGCTTATACATAAAGTTATCAAACTCATCCAAGCATTGACTAGCAATTTTAGTAGGAGGGACTTCAGCTTTATCATATCTATAGAGTGAATTTACCTTTACTACCTGTGTTGGTATATCGGGATCAGGAGGTTCTTCAATAAATAAAGAATTGAGATCATATGTTTCTTCAACAGGCGGTATATTAATACCATGTATTTCTTCAATAGGAGGTAAATTCTTAACATCTTCGGCTTTAATACCTTTCTCTTTCATAGATTTCTTTGCCTCTTGCATATCTTCGGGACTGAGAAATAGAACACCTCTCTTCTTCGGAGTTGGTTTAGGAATACGCTCAGTAATTGGAGCAGGAGCTGGCTCAGGAGTTGGCTCAGGAGGTGCCCAATTATTTTCATTTGTCAACATATTATTCAATAGAATTTCAGTTTCATTCGGTGTTCTTTCCCTGAAAAGAGAACCAACACAACTATCCAGGTAATCTCTGGAAGCATCGGTTAGTCCATTATAAAAGATATCAAGTATTTCAGGTTTCTTAAGAGGATGATTAGGTAAAGCATTAAGTAACTTGAGAAGCCTCCCCCAAGCTTGTGGGAGACTCTCTTCTTTAATTTGCACGAAGTTGTATATTTCCCTCAAAGCAGCTTGTTTCTTATGAGCAGGGAAATATTTAGCAGAGAAGTAATAAATCATATCCTGGGGAATACGCACACAACCAGAATCAAGAGAATTAAACCATATCTTAGCATCACCCTTTAATGAGAACAGAAATATTTTGAGTATATAGAAGTGACGCGATCTCTCATCATTAGTAAACAGGGCAGCTATATTATCTAACTTAGTAAGATGTGCCACAACAGTTTCAGATTCATAGCCATAAAATGGATCAGATTCAACCAAAGTAATTATATCAGGATCAACAGAGAATTCATAATCCTTATCAGGAACACAAATAGGTGAAGTAGCAAAAGCAGGGTCGGGTCTCATTTTATCTCTAAGTGATTCTTTGTTTCATTTAATTAATAACCTCTTAAGCTCATATCTATCTTTGCAAGCAAAAATAGCGGCAGAAGATTCCATAAGATAGCCCTTGGGAATAACAGGCATATTTTCATCATCACTATCATCATTGTATTCAGATTCAATAGTTTCTTTTTTCTCTAGCCCTAGCAATTTGGTCATCAAGAAATTCACTAAGGGGCACAGTAGTATCAGACATAGAAGCAGTTTCATCATAAGTATCATACATAGCAGAAGTGGCATCATCAATAACATGCGACATATCAGAACGAACAACAGAAGTAGATGTAGGTGTCACAAACTTACTCATAACAGAAGGTGAATCAAGTGCGGAGCTAGATGGCAGTTCCTTACCTCCCCTCGTAGTTGAGGGATAGATCTTGGTTTTTGGATCTCTCAAGTTCTTCATAATGATAAGTAGATATAAATCCCAAGTGACTCAAAGAATAGAGCTATGCTCCCCGGCAACGGCGCCAAAAATTAGTCTTGATAACCCACAAGTATAGGGGATCGCAACAGCTTTCGAGGGTAGAGTACTCAACCCAAATTTATTGATTCGACACAAGGGGAGCCAAAGAATATTCTCAAGTATTAGCAGCTGAGTTGTCAATTCAACCACACCTGGAAACTTAGTATCTGCAGCAAAGTGTTTAGTAGCAAAGTAATATGATAGTGGTGGTAACGGTAACAAAAGTAAAGACAACAAAAGTAATGTTTTTGGTATTTTATAGTGATTGTAACAGTAGCAGCGGGAAAGTAAATAAGCGTAAACCAGTATATGGAAAACTCATAGGCACCGGATCAGTGATGGATAATTATGCCGAATGCGGTTCATCATGTATCAGTCATAACATAGGGTGACACAAAACTAGCTCCAATTCATCAATGTAATGTAGGCATGTATTCCGTATATAGTCATACGTGCTTATGGAAAAGAACTTGCATGCCATCTTTTGTCCTACCCTCCCGTGGCAGCGGGGTCCTATTGGAAACTTAGGGATATTAAGGCCTCCTTTTAATAGAGAACCGGAACAAAGCATTAGCACATAGTGAATACATGAACTCCTCAAACCACGGTCATCACCGGGAGTGGTCCCGATTATTGTCACTTCGGGGTTGTCGGATCATAACACATAGTAGGTGACTATAGACTTGCAAGATAGGATCAAGAACTCACATATATTCATGAAAACATAATCGATTCAGATCTGAAATCATGGCACTCGGGCCCTAGTGACAAGCATTAAGCATAGCAAAGTCATAGCAACATCAATCTCAGAACATAGTGGATACTAGGGATCAAACCCTAACAAAACTAACTCGATTACATGATAAATCTCATCCAACCCATCACCGTCCAGCAAGCCTACGATGGAATTACTCACGCACGGCGGTGAGCATCATGAAATTGGTGATGGAGGATGGTTGATGATGACGATGGCGACGAATCCCCCTCTCCAGAGCCTCGAACGGACTCCAAATCAGCCCTCCCGAGAGGTTTTAGGGCTTGGCGGCGGCTCCATATCGTAAACGCGATGATTTCTTCGCTCCTCTTTTTTTCTCTCCGAAAGCAAATATATAGAGTTGGAGTTGGCGTCGGAGGGTTTCCAGGGGGTCCACGAGGTAGGGGGCGCGCCCTAGGGGGCGTCCCCCACCCTCGTGAGAACGGTGTGGGCCCCCTGGTCTTCATCTTTGGCGAGGATTTTTTATTGTTTTTTCTAAGATGTTCCGTGGAGTTTCAGGTCATTCCGAGAATATTTGTTTTCTGCACATAAAACAACACCATGGCAATTCTGCTGAAAACAGCGTCAGTCCGGGTTAGTTCCATTCAAATCATACAAGTTAGAGTCCAAAACAAGGGCAAAAGTGTTTGGAAAAGTAGATACGACGGAGACGTATCAATATTTGAAAGGGAAAGAGCCCAGCTTACAATTGAGGAGATGAGCTACTCTTAAGGCCTCGGTGTCGTCCACACCAGTAACTATGGCTTCACTTTTAGAAAAGTTAATCTTGAGGCCCGACAAGGCTTCGAAACAGAGAAGAATAAACTTGAGGTGAGCGAGACATGAATCATTTAGGTCTACCATGATAATAGTGTCATACGCATATTGGAGGTGGGTGACCCCTTCCGGAATGAGGTGTGAGATGACAGGAGAGATGTTACCATGTGAAGCCGCTCTGGAGAGAATACGAGATAGGGCATCCACGACAAAGTTGAACAGGATAGGAGAGGCAGGGTCACCTTGCCGTAGGCCCCTATCATTGGCAAAGTAATTACTGATCTGAACATTAACAGAGACCGCAGTATGACCCCCCGAGACCAACTGCATTACCCTATGGACATAGGCCCCGTCAAAACCTTTGGCCAAGAGCACCTTTCGCAGAAAAGGCCAACTGACCGAGTCATAAGCCTTCTCGAAATCCAACTTAAGAATCACAACTTCAGATTTACGAATCTTAAGTTCATGCACGATCTCATGAAGGCAAAGGATCCCATCGAGGATAAAACGGCCCTTGATGCAGGCAGAATAAAACGGACTAATAGTTCTGTGGGCTATAGGAGTAAGACGAGTAGCAAAGCCCTTTGCAGGAAATTTAGCAAAGTTATTAATGAGTGCGATAGGTCTAAACTGGGAAATCAGCTTGGCACCCTTCACTTTAGGGATAAGAGAGATGACATCGTAATTAAGGCGAGAGATATCCACGGTCCCTAGACAGAAACCTTGAATGATTTGACACACCAGCCGCCGAAGCTGAGGCCAGAACTTCTTAAAGAAAGGAATAGAATACCCATCAGGACCAGATGCCGCATTCGGATTAGCTGAATTAATGACCTCCCAAATCTCCTCGTCAGACAAAGGAACCATTAAAGCTTCATTCTCGACAGGAGAGATCATGTTACCATTGTCCCATAGGGAGGGGGAAATCGATAGACCACTCTCCTGCTTAGCCCCCAGAAGAGAGGAAAAGAAATCCACAACATGGGCAATAATGAGGGATTGGTCCGAGGTCCTAACACCGTTAATGATGAGGCTATCAATAGAGCATCTTCTCCTCCTACCATTGGCAATGGCGAAGAAACAGGCTGTAGGAGAGTCACCCTTAAGGGTCCAGTTAAGGGTACCACGCTGACGCCAATAAATCTCTGTCTGCCGATGCAACTGCATCAGAGTAGCTTCTAGGTTATATCTAACTGACCATTCAAGATTTGAGAGGCCAATCGAATCAGCAGTGAGGTCCAGGCCCGAGATTTGGGACTCTAAGGAGTTTTTCTCCCTGCGTATCTCTGCAGCTCTCTTACGTGACCAGCCCCTGAGGAATTTACGAAGCTCATAAGAGCATTTGTGCCCGTCATCCATGGGACCAAAGGAGCGAGGGGACGAGGAGAGAAGGTGAGAGATCTTGGTAGCAAGCATGTTTATAAATCCCTCCACTAGAAGCAAGAGGCATCGAATTGAAAGCGCGAAACAGTCAAGGATTGAGAGAGGTCAACATCCAAGATAAGGGGGGCATGATCCGAGCCCACCGCAGGTTTAGCTTTCAGAGACGCACGAGGGAATAAGGAGTCCCTGCTAGAACAAATGAAGACCCGATCCAGCACCGACCGGACCGGGTTGGGTTGAGGGTTAGACCAGGTGAAACAAGCCCCCACCAGAGGGAGTTCGCGAATGGCACAAGAGCTGATGAAATCATTAAACGCATTAGCCAGAGGCCAGGAGAAATTATGGTTATTCTTATCCGAAGGGAAACGCAAGAGATTAAAATCGCCTCCTATCACAATAGGAATCGTGCAATATCCAATTTTAGTAGATAGTTCATCAAGGAAAATGGAAGTAAGAGAGTGGTCTGCTGGGTCGTACACAACCATAAATTCCCACAAGGTATTCAGACGGCGATGATGCACCATAATGCTCGCCCAGAAGATTCCATGATCAAAAGTGACAAACTCAAACATACCCCGTTTGGAGCCAATGAGAATGCCCCCAGAATGACCCGAAGAAGGAAGAAAATGCCAATCAAATCTGTCCATGCGAGCAGAGCGTCGTGCGGCCGCTAAGGATCTTCCTCCCCTAGGTACGGTATCTCCCCCCCCCCCCCCTTCTTCCCTGATTCGACTTGTTTTGCCTTCTCTTTTGGATGATCACCTTTTGCATTTTTTATCGGATGTGGGGGTTTCTATCGATCTTGGGGGTGGGTCACCTCCGCTTATCCTTTCCACTATTAGGGCCAACGAGGTGGCCCAAGCGACCATTGCCAAGGCAAAAGAGGTCGCGACGTCTGCGGCCTGTGCCGCTCCTGGGCAAGCAAGTGCTGGGGGTGGGGATGTTGGTTGTGGCCAGTCACACCCCCTCCCAGCCAAAAGGGGGCCGTCTAAACGTGCTAAATCCTGCGTTGCCCCCTGCAGGTCGAGTCTCCGTATCAAGAACCTTTCTTTCAAATGAAAACCCTATTCTGGAATATTAGAGGTTTCGGTGCTAGGGGCGCCGAAACCAAATTAGGGATGTTGTACGGAGCGAAAATATTGACAAAGCTAATTCCTCTACATCTAATTGCTTCATTGACCGAGTTTGTTTATATCTAGAGTTCGTAGAATGATTAGTGAACATATAACCTTTTTCTTTTGAGAACATATTAACCTTTTTTTGTAGGCAGGGGAGGTTGAACAATGACTATATTGTGCACTTCATCACCTATGTAAAATGGTGATTCTTCATGGCAGTCCCTATTTTTGTGCATATTTAGCTTTTTTTAAAACATAAGGCTTTTTTTACGTAAAATGGTTATGCAGGTCTGAGCAAGCTCAAAGTAAGCTAGGGGAATGACCAATGATTATATTGTGCACTTCATCGCCTGTGTAAAATGGTTCTTCATGTGGTCCATTTTTTTTTCCTGCATATTTAGCTAAGTATTGGGCCAAATACTTAAACTTATGCCTTGCACCAAAACAAATGTACAATATTTTTCTCTAGAGGCAGTACAACTCTTGGTTATTAAGATGGTCAGACATCCGTTTCAGGTTCAGGTGTATACTTTGTATACTTGCACTTGGCTGACCATACTCGCAGCCTGTTATGCTTCAAGATTTGGTATGCGATCGTATATTATTGCTTCAGATGTTCAGAGTCGGCTGGAAATGCAATAACATAAATTTACTTTAACTACGTCATTCCTGACCATCTGATCTGCATCTCACGCATGCTAGGTAAGCTGTGATATTTTTGCAAAAAGACCTTGCCACTCTGTTCCACATTTGTAGAAAATTTATAGAAAGCCTCCTAGTCTCTCCAGACCAGCCCCATCCCTCCCCTGCCTCATCCAAACAAATAAGAGGAATATTTTTTAAGTGAAACCTAACATATTTTTAGTGATAGTTTGTGAACATGTATTAGTCTATTTTGGAGTCGTTGCAACACACCGGAGTTGTGCTAATATAGTTCTAAGAGATCACCAGCCAAGCCCATGCAGCAATAAAATGTAAAATAGCATAGATATCCCCATGGATACTATAAGAGATTAAGTTATGCCACCTTTTCAGTCATCACATCACACTAGCAAGTCCCACCAGACAACAATTTCACATAATATTGAGCAACACTTTATCTCCACCATGTCCATCAACAATGCCAGGACCTACAAAGATAACAAGTCAGGAGCCAATAACAATACTGAAGGAAAACCATCGATAAAAGAGAGAATCATAATGGGAAATCTAGGTAAACTCACAGATGCGTATATATAATCTGAGAAAAAAAACATGAGACATGAACAAAATTATCTACTATCTAGTGCAAATGGACTCCTCACATCAGGAAGATATTCAATAAAACATAAAATAGAATTTTATATATTAAACCAGTTTCAGCTTCCAAATGATGGCGTAACTAGATTTAAGCTTCGAAAAGTGCCAATGGAGTTGCAGATTCAGTTGGTTCAGTCTCAGCTTCCCTTTAGTTCTCTTTCATTTTTAACTGTATGAATCACAATGTCAAGAGAACCTCAGTCCAATACTGAATATTACCATAACACAATTCTACAGAATTCACGCTAGAAAAATATATTTTCTAGAAATCATCTTCAGCAAACTCAAATCCTTTTCAGACCAAGCGGAAAAAAGTAAGACATGCCGAAACTAAATACCTGACTAGGCTCTGTCTATTTTTTTTCCAGTTGTACAACTGAACTAACTAATCACAGCAGGGCTCCTTCCATACGTGAGAAAAACTATTGCATTGATCCCTAACTGTTATGTATCGAGTGCTAAAAAGATATATACTGCGGATAGGGACATGAGACTACATATGATGCATATATGACCTGCAGAAAAGAACAGTGGCCTTAAGTACTAGTATTTTATTTAAAAAGAATACATCAAGCAACAAAATGAAAATTTGATGTGATTTGAACTTCAATGATCAGCGTAACACTCAAGGATATGTTTAGGCATTTGAGCTACTAAAAAGTTAAATTTATTGTATAATACTGCAAAGTAAATTATATAAAGGCTTGCTATTACCTGCAGCATAGCAACATGCAAATGGATAGTGGTGATAGAAGAATCTCATATTGAAAACTTTCTTAAACTCCATTGACTGGAGATAGACCATGTAGACTCTAGAAGCTGTTCGTACAAGGACTGCATTACTCTCCTCGGCAACCCCTACTAAAGTGAGGGAGTCTCCGTTGCAAGTTGATCGAAGTTGCTCGAATTCAACAGCTCTGTTGAGCAACCATACAGCCAAACCATCAGAACCAGGCTCTCTCTTCCATAACTGGGCGTTGAATTGTGAGATATGGATGAAGCCAAGCCCACCATCTTCGGCGGGCATAATCCTTAAGTTGTGATGACCGGCTTCTACGTGTGGTGGCAGCTCTGTCACACCTAGGCTCTGACTATCTAGATCAAACTCAAGTATGGCATAGCGATGATGACTGGTAAGTAACCAGCAAAAGGAATTCCCAATCAAAGTACTGGGTTCTACCGTAGAGAGTAGAGACAAACGATTGCAGTTGCAGTGAGTTGATGTTGCTCCATGCGCCGGTGTCCGATGAGTAGAGGCATGCGAAAACTCTGGTACGAGTGCTCCATCTGTCAAGGGCTAGCAGGGCCACCTGGAAATAGCTCGAACGACATCCTTGGCCGAGGGCAGGGCGAAGCACCGCCCCGTTGAAGATGAACAACTGGTCGCAGTCCAGCTCTGGTGGGGAGACGAGGCGGCGCTGCTCGCGGGCGACGGGGTCCCACACAAATAGGCGGCACGGCGACCTTCGGCTGACGAAAAGGGCAAGTCCGTGGCGGCAGTCGACGATGCGGCCGTCCTCGAGAGGCATGGTGAAGCGAGCGCGGGGAATGCGATCTGGTCGATCCAGCATTGAAAAAAACGGACAGGAGCCACAGTTGTCGATGAAGAAGCCAAGGAGAGGAGGCTTGCCGTGGTGGTCGCGGAGGCGGCGTTGGAATTGGGGGTCGGCGACGAGGCTGCGCCAACGCTTGCAGACGAGAGAGGCCCGGGGGAGGGAGGAAGGCCGCGGGGGCAGGCGGAGGAGAATCTCCCGGAGCAGATCGTCGGCGTCTGGCAGAGAGGCAGGCGGCGGAGCCATCTCCCCTCCCGTGCTCATTGGAGGGCTTAGCAGTGCAGGTCGGTGATTTGGTCGGTAGGGAAGACGCCGCCGGCGAGTCGTGCTCGTGGTGGCGACTAGAGAGGGGATTTGGAGGTTTGGTCAACTAGTCAGCCGGTCGATTTATAACCAAAGAAAAAACCTGCTCCCGGTCATTATTGAACATATAAATCACACTACGCAACCCGGCATTCCAGCGCGTCCGCGGCATGCGAGCGATCCGGCTCGCACGTTCTGCCTCGCTGGCTGGTTTTTACAGCGCTGTCAAACATCCCACCATTTGTCTATCTGTACATTGTTCTTTCGTGCTTAGCTGGATGACGGATGGGCCTCCTTTCTTGCGGGCCCAACTTTGCAGGCAGCGTCCCGTCTCTGCGTCGCGTGTGTCTTACGTGAGAAAACGTTAACCGTGGTGGCCGTGGGCGACGTGGGCTGGGTCGGTGAAACCCTATCAACCAATCGTCGCTCTCCTCGCCCCACGTCCCTGCTTCCCCTCTTTCCACTCCCCACGCTTCCCTGTGCAGCCGCCGCCTTCCCCCCGCTCTCCTCATCTCATCAGAGCCACCCGGCCGGACTCCTTCTTGGCCCCAAGAAGCCCCCGTTCTGCCCCGCGTCGGAGTTCAGCGGTAGGGGAGGAGCGGATCGATGGCGACGAGGATGGGAGATCGATGGAGCGAGCAGCCATTGCAGAGGATAGATCGAGGAGGGAGCGAGCCAGGGGTGCCGCCGGTCGGTCGCCGCCTCACCACTGGCTACCCTTCTCTTTCCCCTCTACATCGCCTTCTTCCTCCATGCTCTCCAAATCCTGCCTGAGGTCGTCGCGCTTCACCTGGTTCTAGATCGGCAGCAGCTAGACGAGGTCGTTCGTGGGGTGAAAGAGCAGGGAGGCAGGCAAGCGACGAGGGCAAGAAGAAGCCAGCCCGTCGCGCTTGGCTCGAGCTGCAGGGAAGAGGGAGGAGTCCCGAGAGAGGGTGAAGGAGCGGGCTGGACCTTGTGAGGCGGTGCCGCCGGCCAGGGGGGGGACGTTGTTAGTGCGCTCGGCGCCGTCCTTCTCACCCCGAGTTTGCCTCCCTCTCCCCTTCCGGCGCAGGTCCTTTTTCACGAAACTGACCCAGCTTTCCTGTTTTTGCTACATGTGCGATTTGATTCTTCACTTTCCTTTTCTTCTCTTTCTTTCAGATCACCGGGGCTGCTCTCATTTGTTTGATTTGGTATTGTTCCTTCCATTCTGCTACTCATTGTTATCATACCAAGGTGAGGTGTTCTTCAGTTACGATGCTCCTGGCCTGTTTGATGAAATTTCTATGAGCTGGTATGCTGTTTGTTCTCTCTTTTCCTTCTTGTTGCAGGCGGGTTTACCTTCTCTGTTGGTTCTTGGGTCCTCCATGTCGTGAGCCATCAAGGTTGGACAGCCTCTCTTCTGAGCTTTTGTCTACTCAAAGTGATGTGAGCTGATTCGTTGGTTTGCGCAACCTCGCTGTGTACGTGATCTTTGTTTACATATAAACACCGGATGTGTGATCTTTGCCTGCATATCAAACGAGGATGTGCTCTTATTTACATCTTGGTGTGTTACCATGACTCTAGGTGGTCAGCCCGGTTCGCAGCTAGGCCATGCTTCCCTCCGGATTCTGGCATGGTGTTCGGGTGCCTTTCTTGGTTCAGTTCCGAGTCAGAAGCAATGACATCATTTTTTCCTAAATCTTGCATATACGTTTGATTGCAGCGGCTGATTCCTGTGTCATGCCTGGACTTGCTAGATCGGTTAGAGTTTGTTTATTATGCCTTCGGCATCCCCTGGATTTTTACTTGGGTGTCATGTGGTGGTTATTTGATATGTGGTCTAGGAAGAGCCCACTTATTCTACATTGGGCGTCTTTTGCTGCATTTCTACTTGTATGTGCTTTCATGTGTTTTGGGATGACCCGATGCATTTTAGTTCATCTATATGTACATCTTCCTGAAGTCTTTCTGTTCCCTCTGTTTTTTCTTAGGTTGTATGTAGATGAGCACATAGGACCATGACTGGATGGTTTCATGTAACCATACATCCCTATAACACGGTTCAATGAATGGTCTGTTGCTACTTTTCCCCAAGTTATGATTTTGGGAGTGATTTAGGATTGGCTGGCACTTCTTCGGACTTCAGTTATGAGGAAATGGGTCGACACAATTTACAAGATGGTGCTCAGTGAGCTGGGCTCTGGTTCCACCAATATGAATGTCTAGCCTCAAACTTGCCTTACTTTTTTGGAATTACTCTTTTTATCTGTTGGATCATTCTTTTGTTAGTAAGAAATGTCTGCATTTTAGTGTAACCTAAACCTGCTCATTCTAGTCATTGGTTGATATCAGTAGTGGAATGTTGTCTTTTCTTCTCTCATTATTATTTCAGGTCGTTAGATTCACGCATTACAGATTACTGTATTTAGTGGTGTCATGATTATTGCATGCATTCTATTTACTGAAAAGTGAAAACACCCACCACTACAATATCTTCATAAGAATCTTTTTTCTACAGTTAGCACAAAAAGATGCTTTTGGCCTACTACATGAACTCGTTCTTGCCGACTTCATCCTCTGTTTATTTTCTCATGTTTGATAAAATATCTGTGAGCTCAACCATTCTGTGATTCATGTTTCCTTGCCGTGTAGGTTCTTTGTTGGTTCGTGGGACGTCTGTGTCGTTAACCAACAAGGTTGGATCTGTTCTGATTCGCTTGGTTGATTAGTGCTTGATGAGCAGCCTATGAACCCGTGCGTTTGTGCGACCAGCTTCCCTGTCTATTTGTTTTTTTGGTTCATCTACCATACTTGTTGTACTATGTATGGGATTTTTCTTCAGATCTCGTCAGGAAAACAACTTTCTTTATGATTGTCCTGCTGGTTTAGTCCTATGCATACACCGTCTTCTTCCTGGTTGATTAGGTGCTTGTAGGCCATTGGTTTGTGCCCGTGCTTGTATAGTATGGCCTGTTTTCTTAGCTTTTGCTAATTCCCAGTAAACTACAAGACTCTCTCGAGTTAGTGCATTAAAAGAAATATATGCAGCAAGTGATAGTTAAATAAATATGTAGGTTAAAAAATACAGTCAGACCTATACACCACTTGCTTATTGTTTTTAAACATGCTTGCTTTTTCTTTTATCTTTCATAAATCTCTGATTCCTTTTCAGTTTTCTGATTTCCTTTTGTTCTACATTTCAGTTCATCTATATGTACTTCTTCCTAAAGTCTTTATGTTTGTGCTGCAAATCTTGTCGCTCTTGCACTGTCTTGTTGGCTCAAGCTTCTCAGTGCAAAGGTTTGTGATTCCTCTTCCGGTTCTATTTTCTTTTGCTCCTGTGATGTATAATGATTGACTGCGCTTAAGTTTGTCTGTTTCATTTATGTGTTTGGGGTGTCTATGTACAGTTTATCTGTTCTATCTGGTGCATCGTGTGCTAAACTTCTAGCTGGATGTGCTTTGATTGGTTAGCATGTGTGGTCTAGCCTGAGCCAATGCATTTGAAGTCTGTCAATTTCTGAATTTGTTCTGTTCCTTGCTTGCATGTGCTACGATTGGTTATATGCAAGGAAGAATGGAATTAAGAGGGAGATGAAGAGTGAGAGGCAAAACGCCAGGGAAAAAGATAGCTAGACAGCAAATGATGTAGCATATAGGTTGCTAAAATAGATTGCTACTCTCCTGTTTAATTAAATGTCCATGGGTTGATTTCAGTTCTGTGCTTGGGGTCAGCATATTCATTAAGGCTGATCTATTCTAACTCGGCCATTTTTTGCCTACACTGAGCAAATGCATAAGAGTTGTTCTATTTCTGAATTTATGTTTCTGCTTGGATGTGTATTTTCCATGCCGGAGTTGTTCTTGCTTTGTTATTTTCTTTTGTATTGAAAGTCATGTTGATGTGGCACTCTTTGCTGTTTCGAATGACAAGATTTGTGCTTTATATATTATAAGTCGCTGAATTAAGATTTTTCTTATGCTTCCTTTCTCGAAAATAAAAATGGCTACCTATATATTGTTCCCTTGCCTTTATTTTTTACTGAAAAAGATATACATTTCCATGTTTTACCTTTCATAATGAGAGCAAGTAGCAAGGCTAGATGCAGTCTTATGTTCGAGAGTTTCGTACATTGTATGATCTCCTGCTAAAAATGTTGTTTCCATCTCTTGCTTAATCATTTAATGTTTATTTGCATACGGGTCCAGAGAGTTGCATTTTCGTGCCTTCCAAATCCACGTGCTTAGCTGAAAAGTGCAATGCATGATGATTGCTGGTGATCTTTTTATTGGTAGACAACCCTTACTTTCGATATGGTAATTCTCAAAAGGCCCGCTTTACTGGTTGCTTAGTTTGGCAACAGAGTTATCGGGATAAATGCAAACCTTGGTTTTTTTAAGCTCCATATACATTTGTGTATTTTGTATTTTGTGATTATGTTGCATATATATTTGTTTATTCCTTCTTTTCAGGAATGTAGGGAGCATTTATTATGGTCTTCTCACATTTCAATTGATTAAGTAGTAGACTCATAAATCCTCCTTTTATTCTTTCAGAAGTCGTTTCCCATGTTTATTACTTAGCAATTAAGCTACTTTTATTCACTCTAAAATATTATACCCCATATGTGCATGTTAAGTTCGCTAGCTAGGTAACTCTGGGAAAACTTTTATCCATTTCCTTATAGGGCCATGAGTTATGCTATAATATAATTTAGACGCTTTTGCAATATTGTAGTCGCTTCTCTTACAGGAAGTAAGTATAATTTATGTGTAGTGAGTAGAAAAATTCCCTTCCCTAAACTGAATTGTCACAGTATGGATCATCTTAACCTTGTTCGGAGAGTTGAAGAGTTGCATATGTAACCATGTCTATTATTCTTAGATAAGGTCTTGCATTTTCAGCATTGGCGCAAGAAAACAATTCATAATCTTTTCGGCCTTGTGTATAGTTGCAACTATTTTCGTGTTATCAGGATTGTACTAATTAAGCAATAATGGTAGTAACAGAAAAACAATTTTTGCAAATGGGGTTATTATTAGGATTATTCCCATGGACTTTCTGGTGATATTTAGATGAATATTTCCACATAATAGAATTATCCTTTTAGATCAAGGGATGCCTATGGATGGTAGGTCAATAGCATGTGGCATGTAGAGGGCCTCCTTTTCCTTCATGAAGCTGAGAGATAACTTATGCTTTCTTTTTTAGTTTCTCCTCTATAAGTATATTTGACCACTATAAATTTTGTTATAATACACATGAGAAGAATCTTGAGAAAGTTTATAAGATTTACATGACTTGATTGGCATTCATAAAAGGTTTTGCATTTAGCTGCTATAGAGGTGGAATACTTGCGAACTAGAAAATTTTGTATCTTAATTTTGGTCGGATTATTAGCAAGTTGAGTGCAACTGGTTCACAGATAAAGAACTTGTCTATCATTTTATTGTCTTACCTATAGATGGAGTTGTTCTTCCTAACCATTAGAAGCTAGCTTTTCCTATCGGCTGGTGTTTTAAATGAATGGATGAAGTGCATGTTTCAGTTTTGATGGCTGTTTGGGTTGAATTTAACTTTTTGAAGTAGCGGTGTTGCCAGCCAACCTTTTATTTCTATGTGTTTCATTGAAGCGGCCAACTTGCTGAAAGAGCTCTATCCTTTAGATAAGGATGCCTAGATGGTAGGTAATAGCATGTGGCATGTAGAGGGCCTCCTTTTTCCATCATGAAGCTGAAGATAACTTATGCTTTCTTTTTAGTTTCTCCTCTATAGTATATTTGACCACTATTAATTTTGTTATAATACACATGAGAAGAATCTTGAAAAGTATAAGATACATGACTTGATTGGCATTCATAAAAGGTTTTGCATTTAGCTGCTATAGAGTGGAATACTCGAACTAGAAAATTTTGTATCTTCAATTTGGTCATTATTAAAGTTATGCAACGTTCACAAAAAGAACTGTCTATCATCTTATTGTCTATACCTAAATAGTGTTTCTTCCAACAAATTAGAACACTTTCCTATGGCTGGTGTTTAAATGCAAGATAGTCATGTTCAGTTTTGGGATGGCTTTGTTGAATTAACTCTTGAAATAGGTGTGCCACAACTTTATTCTATGTGTTTCATTGAACGGCCAACTGCGAAGAGCTCTTAAAAATTATCCCATGTGACATGGTGATTTGTGAGGGAAGGTTGGATCCTTGTGGCCGACCACCTATTTTGCATTGTTACTGAATAACTATCAAACATGACCAGTCCCACATAAAGGTATGCTAACATGAAGTGAAATTTTGGTTTTCAAATGCTATGTACTCTGAATACATTGATCAAGTGGTTATCAATTTCTGCTCATTCTCTCCTTGTTAAGTAATGTAATTAATTTCTCACAAGAGTATTCAATGTGCACAGATCACACAACCGCTATCTACATGCTCCTAACATTGTAAATGATCGTATAGCTCTAAAACATTATATCTATTATCGATCAGCAACCGTCTATCTACATGCCTTGCTCATAACATTGTAAATGATCGTTAGTAAGCTTCTTAGAAAACATGTATATCTATTATCGATCCGTACTTATTTTCACATGTTTCTTTCTATGTCTATATATTTTGACACAAACTCTTCCAATAGTTGGCTTGCTCTCGGCCTTTGCGCCATGGGCGCAACGGGTCATCTAGTATCTTAAATCATCACTAGCACATACACCCGTATGTTGCAACGGGAGAGAATTCAGAACATTCATCAGCGCGACACACCAGCCTCTGGACGATACCATCCAGCGATGGTAGTGGATCAAATGAGGTGGTCTCCTGCCCGATGGCGCCCAAGACAGAAGCGCATCGGTGCGGGAGTCGGCTAGTTGACGTGGTAGTTGGTGAAGATGTGATGCTATGTCGTGAGCATGTACACACCTTGTACATGTCCACACCTACCTATCTAATGCTACCATCTTGGACACGGCTCATAGATGATTTCATATGTCTAGGTTATCAATTGAGAACTTTCATCAAAAAATGAAAATTGTCACAATAATTAGCGCATCTGTGTGTATTTTGACATCTAGTGGGAGGTACACGCTAGCATCAATATTGACGGCAGGCCGAGATGTTGCGATTGTCTCCACTGAAGCTTGAGCCAAAGGCCTACATTAGAAGATGTCTTCGGACGCAATACTAATTAGCAATCAATCCGATATGGGTGGTGTCTGATTATATCACACGCATATGAGATGTCCGCGACGCTGCGATTCATGGAGGCAAGGAGAAATTGGATATGGATGATGGGGTTTCGACATGTGCTCCATGAACTCTTAGGCGTAGAGTTGGTTTCATCATTTTTTTCATGTTTATTTTTTCAACACTTGTCTACTTTTTTGCACGCATAATTTATATTTTTTATTCCATATGTTTAACATTTTTTAAATACATAGTTAACATTATTTTAATATAGGTTTTACAGTCTATGTTTTTACTTACACATTATACATTTGTTTGTATATATAAGGAATATTTCTTTATGCATGTTTAATATTTTTTTAATAAATAATTATATTTTTTTGAAATAAATGTTTGATGTCTACTTTTTACAACACATGTCTACATTTTGTAATACACATTGTACATACTTTTATACATGTTTAACATTTTCATAATATATGATTAACATCATTTCATATATGCGCTTTAATGTCTAGTTTTTTCTACATATTGTACATCTTTTGCGTACATATGAAATATTGATTATACATGTTATTTTTCTAAAAAAATACATGGTTAAAATGTCATGAAATATATATTTTGATGTCCCCCTTTTTCCATACATATTGTACAATTTTCATATACATCCGAAACATTTTTATGTATGTTTAACAATATTTAAATACATGATTAACATTTTCTTCAAATACATGTTTTGATCACTATTTTTTCATACACACTGTACATTTTCTTGTACATCAAAAATATTTTTTATACATGTTTAACATTTTTTTCAATACACGATTTAATTTTTTTAAAGTTCGATGAATACTTTACAAACCTAAATAGGAAAAAGGAAGATGAGAAAAAACATAAGATAAAAAAATAGAAATAGAAATTACAAACAAAAGAATAAAAATATGTGAGACACCATCCTTTCGAATGGGCCGGCCCATGAAGCTGCTGGCTGCAGCGAGGCAAGCTACCGCCGGCCTCAATAATAGGGAAACTTCTGCTTCCTCAGCAAAGACATTAGCTTGGCCTGATGGTTGTGCAGGTTTGGTTGTCTCTAGCAGATCGCGGTTTCAAGTCTGTCTTTGCATGAATTTTTTTGACTTTTTTTAAGACAGACAGTCTTTTTCTAAGACAGACGATATACAAAATTTGTAAGATGACACATATGAAACAGTTATTAGACGAAAAAAAGTGAAGAAACACTCCTCCCTTTAATATTAGGTAAAGATAAAGATAGGTGTTTATATTTATTTTTTAACAATAACAAAATTTTATTAATTGCAAATAACGGTTACATCCTCCATAAAGAGAGGCACAATCTGATCCAGGGGCTCCTCAAACCAGTCCCCTTGTCGATGAAAATTTTGCCGACCTAGCAATTTCATGGGCGACCTTATCCGCTTCCCTATTACAATGTTCAAAACTATTAAGAGAAAAAACACAAGTCAAAAAGTAGCAGTCGTCGAAAACTGCCGCCACTGCTTTCACAGGGCGTCCTCCATTCTTCATTGTATCAATGACTTCCATAGTACCCGATTAATAACAAGTCGATTGCAACCAGTTTTTTATGCAAGAGATAAGCCAAATTTTAGAGCCAACGCTTCAGTTGTCAGAACGTCAGCACACCAATTAATCTTCCAATTTCCACCAGCGATGAGTTTTCCTTTGTCATCTCTAAGTACAACACACGTTGTTACCCTAAGCAGATCATGATCGAGAGAAGTGTTTACATTTAACTTACAAAACCCATAGGAGGTCTGCTCCACCCTAATTTTTACTGATAACATTAGGGGACTGAGCGTTGACAAAATTTGTTGTTATAGCACAAACCCCCATAGACGTCTGGATTGTATCTTAGGACTTTCCTTCATGAACCAACTTACGTCTATCCCACCACAAATACCAAGTGGTTATGGCAATCAATTCACGAACATTCTGGATACCCAAACTAGGCAAATCTTGATCTGGCATAATGAGTAAGAATTCGAGGTATCTCGCATAATGAGTAAGAATTCGAGGACTACCTCGCGCGCATGATCAACGACAGAAGCTTTGTTAATCACCTCATGCAAACCTAACTTGTTCCAAACCTCCTTTGTTTTCTGACAAAAAAATACATGCTCTTTATCTTCTGGGCCATTTGAACACGATGGGCAAGTGGACGAAACTTTCATGTGTCTATTAGCAAAAGTAACACAACACTGGAGTGTTCCATGTAACATTCGCCAAATAAAAAAAAATTAGCTTCGCTGAACAAGATGATTTTTAAATCTCACCCCAAATACGATTGACATCGATTCGCCCCATACCATTATTAGTGATTTTTGAATATGTTGAATACAAATATTAGCGATTTTTAATATGTTTTTAAGGGAATGCCACATGGTTTACTTTATTGATCAAATAAAAACACTTACATCGTTCACAAAAGACACATTAATAAAAGACAGAGGATCATCTACTCAACTACAAGATAAATGATTCTCTTAGATTTTTTTAGGGGTAAAAGCCAAGTTTATTCATCAAAGTCCACAAATTGTGAGATACGTCTTAGGTCGTGGGGTTGGCCAAACCAGACGTGGTGTCTCGGACCCTCGAAAGAACGAACTTGGCTAGACTATGTGCTTCCACATTGGCCACACGACTCTCAAAAGTAAAATTACATTGAAATTGAGCTACCTCGAGATTAATCTCACTAACTATAGCAGCATAACTACCTCTACTTCCCCTGCCAATCTCTGAAACCACTTGCTTCGGGTCACATGCAATAGCACAGTTCTTGATGTTTAGATCTTCAGCCAGTGCAAGTCCTTCTCTACGTGCTATAGCTTCAAGGGCCGATGGATCCTCTAACCCATCAATGACAAGAGCCGAAGTGCCCAGGTACCGTCCATTACTATTTTGGCACACCGCTGCAGCCGATCCCCCTCTTCCCTAGCGAACGCCTGCGCCTACGTGAATTGTTGCGGAACCCGCCGGTGGAGCCTTCGGTCATTGTTGCTGGATATTCGGTGTTGTTCTCTATATGCCAGGTGAGGGTGTTACCTTAAAGACATCATGCTCTTCCTATGAATCCCGTGATGAAGGATGATGTCGCCTGGGAAGACTGAAAAATCCCCTCATGGATGGCCCTGCACCGAGCTGACCAAATTGCCCAAAGAGTTACTATAAGAAGTACAAATTTCTCATGCGATAATGATTCCAGCACAATAAAAAGGCATAGTTTGGCACTTGGTTCAGCTGTAGAAACCAAGGCCCGAGTCATTTCCTCGTCAACTATAGCCCAGATGCATCTCGCCGTTGTGCAATTGATCAAGAAGTGTCTCCAGGAATCCAGTGAGCCACACAATCCACAAGAAGAAGAATTAGACATGTGCCTATGAGCTCTCACATCGTCTGTAGGTAACGAATGTTTAGAGAGCCTTCATAAAAACATTTGTACTTACTTGATTTCACTAAGAAAACTCTATGCGTATCGAAGTGCCAGCTCCAGAAATCTTCGATTGATCTCGTAAATAATTGTTCTCATAGCTATGCTTGGCAATTTCATGTGTGACTCGATTGGCCTCCTGAGGATAATTTTTTAATATGTTGCACATCACGCTTATTAGTATTTTTTGAGACAACGTCACATTTACTAGTAATCTTTTAAAAAAAGTTGACTTTTTCAAGCAGAAAAAGTGTCAAGGTGGCAGAGGCACGCGTCAAGTGGTGAACGTCCTGGCCAGATGATTAGAGGTTGTGTGTTGCTGATCAAACTCGGATCTGACGGCTGCCCGTGTGGCGGAACTTAACGCCTGATTGGCCAGCTGATTGTAATTGTTTCCCCTTTTTTTAATGATCTGCTTTTTTTAGAAGAATTTTTTTTTTGAGAATTTTAATGCTCTGCTGGGAGCTAACCACCCCCTCCCGCTTATGGGCCGCGGCCTATGGTTGAGACGGTATCCAAAGTCGGGGCGCACAGCCCGGCCCAATCTCTCCATAAGCAGGGCCTCTCGTGCGAGACAAGGCCTGCCGCAAGAAAGGAAGGAAGGGGGAGACCGACGCGAGGAGGAAAAGAGAAGAAATCTATCGCCTCCGCCGCCGCTACACATCCACGCCGTCGAGAACCACTTCGGCACCGCCGCGGTCGTCAGCGAAGACTTCGGCGGCCTCTTCTCCGCCGACACCGCCGACCAGCTCGACCTCGAATTCCCAACCTCTCTGCCCTAAAGAACCACTTCGGCGCCGCCGCGGCCGGCAGCGACGACTTCGGCGGCCTCTTCTCCGCCGACCAGCTCGCCCTCGAGTTCCCCACCTGCAACCACGTGCGTGAGCCTTCCCCTCCCTCAATCCCCTTTTCTCTCCGCCGGCCTCTGATCCGTTTGCGCTCCTTTTTCGTTTCCCGGTGGCAGTTCCATGGGTTCCAGAAGGCGACCAAGGAGATGGTGAAGAACAAGAAGGGGACGACCACGCTTCTCCTTCATCTCCGACAAGGCGTCATCGTCTCCGCCGACTCCCGGGCCAGCATGGATGTGAGTCCCCTGTCACTTGGCCTCGCATTCCAGTGCTAGGGTTTGGTGCCGCGGGGATTCGATTTGCTGGCGTTGATGCGTGATTTAGGGTCGGGATGTTTATATCTCCTAGCGAAATCTGGCTCCTTTGTCCGTTGATTATCTCTGGGAGGGCAATTTGGTGGTCAGGGGTGTGTTTCTTTACTCTTGCGTACCAGGGCATGTACATTTTCATATATAGTAATTCAGGGCAGTGATTCATACTTCTATGAAATCTCAAAGCAACTTGATTTGGGTGTGAAGAACTTGTGCTTAGGTTCTAGTGTACAACAGAGAAAAACATACCACAACCTCACAATAGCTGAGCCACCAATTGCAGTGCCATTATCTCACACCAGTTGTGGTGACCGTGCTTGGATGTGGCGGTTCATTTGGATTACGTGGTGAATACAAAGACACTGATTGAGTTTGGATGCTAATTATCTGTAGGAACTGAGAAGGGAGGTAATCTGTAGTGGGATTGGTAATGATAGAGAGTTGTGAATTGATGTGATACTGATATCACACACACAAAAAAGATAGTTTTGCTAATACTTACTATTGAATTCAAGTCTGCTTATCTGAAGGTCCAACATTTATGCATATTGATTTGTGTCTGTGTGGTTCGGAGAATCCAATAGAAAGCTGCCGTTATTGTATAATGTCTATTTTTCCACAAGTGCTGATCCTTCTGTAAAATTGCCCTTGCATGTTTGTTAGTCGTTGTAGAAGGCTCTTGCTTGATGCAAAGGATCATCACTTAAACATTCATCAGAATGTATTTCTGTCCTTACATGATTCTGTGTTTTCTGTTCTGCAGCTTTAATCCCTACATGCAGAACCATGGCTTGTGGGGCTGCTGATTGCCAATTTTGGCATAGAAACTTGAGTTAAGGTAAAATATCACCTGCTTGTGTACTTGCATCTCATATTTTGCATAGTACTAGTTGAGTGCCGTGTGTTGCAACGGGATATTATATTTATCTTCTTCAGCGTCTACTATGTTATCCGTCTGTCTATCCACGTCCCATAGGAATACAAGCTTCATTCTCCCTCCTTTTTTTACTCTTGCATGTCCATGAATTTTATCACAGCTCCATCTTTTATGTGTTTCCACTTTGCTCACCATTGCTCATGGGTGTTGTCACTTGATACGGAACAAGAAATTTATGTATATAGAAAACAAGTTCTCAGGATTGTAACTATACAAAACACCATTTTCCTTCTCCATTATCCGCCTCTGCCATCACTCACTTTGTTGCAAAATTTTAACTGTAACCATAAACTTCTTGTAGTGAAAGTTTATTGAATATCGTAATTACCAAGTTGCAACTACCACAAAATGATTTTTACTACTAATATAAGACCTTTTGTCAATTATATTTCAACCTACACTATTTAAGTATTATTTCTCTGTGCTCTTACTAAGTCTACAAAAACAAAATACACAAATAGCAAATCTAAGTATGCTCTAGATATTCATCATGTGAGACAATAGGTGAAAAAGACCAGCAAAGTAAAGTATCATTCCGGAAAGAAAAGATATCAACATCGGATTTGAATCTTTCAAATTTTATCACAAAGAAAGACAGCTAAAAACTCACTTCCAATGGATGTGGCACAAACAAAAGGGACCAAGCAGGACTGAGTGCAAGTCTTGTCTTCTTCATCTGCATAGATTGATAATGTACGGTCTATGTACAGTTGATTACACTTGAACTATTTTGTATGGGAAAAAACATTATTCAGATCTTTTTATTTTATAATTAGCGTGTGAATTTTCTTGGGGTGGGCTGTTAGTATAGGTATATATTCTGTAAGGATTGGGTTGCAAATGATGCAAATTCACATGAAGTTTAATATAATGCAAGTAAAAGTTGTATAGACTCACAAAATAATGGAACTTTTTGTTCTTCAGGCAAGCTGGAATGTTCTTGCATCAGCAGTGAATGTGCTGCTACCCATAATATTGATTTTAATTTTAAAAAAAAATTAGACATCAAAATAAACTCATGAAATAATAGCACGGCCAATACCACAATTGAGAAGTACGCTAGATGGTCTTTCCTAAAATAATTTTGTGATATTAAGTGAGCTAAACCATGAGTTTCACATATCTCTCTCTTGGTTAGAAATAGTTTTGTACTCCCTCCGTCCCATAATATAAAAGATCATTTTGCAAGGTGTTTTAGCTTGCAAAATGATCTTATATTATGAGACTGAGGGAATAATTTACAGGACATGATAAATCTAAAATAACATTTATCTTACAAATGTGAACATCTTTTATATTGTAATAGTCAAACTTACATCTTTTTTACTGCATGTTTGGTAGTTGGACATCTGTTTACGAAAGGGAAGGTAGCACTTTTTATTTTATAATTAGCGTGTGAATTTTCTTGGGGTGGGCAGTTAGTATAGGTATATATTCTGTAAGGATTGGGTTGCAAATGATGCAAATTCACATGAAGTTTAATATAATGCAAGTAAAAGTTGTATAGACTCACAAAATAATGGAACTTTTTGTTCTTCAGGCAAGCTGGAATGTTCTTGCATCATCAGTGAATGTGCTGCTACCCATAATATTGATTTTAATTTTAAAAGAAATAATTAGACATCAAAATAAACTCACGAAATAATAGCACGAACAATACCACAATTGAGAAGTACGCTAGATGGTCTCTCCTAAAATAATTTTGTGATATTAAGTGAGCTAAATCATGAGTTTCACATATCTCTCTCTTGGTTAGAAATAGTTTTGTACTCCCTCCGGCCCATAATATAAAAGATCATTTTGCAAGGTGTTTTAGCTTGCAAAATGATCTTATATTATGGGACTGAGGGAATAATTTACAGGACATGATAAATCTAAAATAACATTTATTTTACAAATGTGAACATCTTTTATATTGTAATAGTCAAACTTACATCTTTTTTACTGCATGTTTGGTAGTTGGACATCTGTTTACGAAAGGGAAGGTAGCATACTTGTGGCTGCACAAACAATTATATTGTTTACATCAAGCTAAAAGAATGACTTTTTTTTTACTTGCTAGACTAAAAGATCGATGGAAAAAATATTTCTCGAGTTGAACTCTTATCAGTTTTACCTTGACAAAGAGGCAGATCATTAATTTTGCAACCAACATTTCATTTGCATGGTACTCGGCAATCTGCACCGATGTGAATCCTATATCCCATCAATTGAGTTTTCCACGACAATCTATCTGTGACTATAAGTCCCGTGTTGCTATCTGAACTGTGTGCTACCACAAGTGAAATCCACCTCGAATTACCTATTTTTGGATCGCATTGATGCGCAATGGTTGTAGACATAATCCAGTCTTCTACTGATGAAATACCGAAACAATGTTAGTAACTCTGTTAATGTTAAATACGCATAAGCAAAATATCTATCAAAACTTCAATGACGACATGCCTGCAACATTCTTGAATTTGCATTACTAAGTACTCCCTCCATCCCAAAATAATTGTCATTAACTTTGTACTAAATCAGCGGCACTTACTTTGGGACGGAGGGAGTATATACAGAACTGAAGTTTAACCAAGAACATTACATCATTGCATTTCTTTACAGAATTAGCCCACCGCTGTGATTACAATGCTAATTGTCGTAAATTTTAGATTCAACTATGTTATACTCCCCCCGTCCCAAAAAGCTTGTCTTAGATTTGTTTAAATACAAATGTATCTAGACATGTTTTAGTGTTAGATTAGATTCATCCGTATCTACATAAATCTAAGACATACTTTTTGGGATGGACGTAATAGAACTGAAGGTGCCTACACCAAATTTCTCCAAGGTTTCTGAAGACAGCAAAAATAAGAAAATATTTGCCCTAAGATTTCTCCAAGAAATGCATACCAGGAGCAAATTTAATATATTGATGTAGATGACTTTAATCTTCATGTAAGGTGGATCAACTGCCATACAGGAGGGTACAGGTACATGCTCATAAACTTGGTTGATGTTGCCGTGGCTCTAGCCTTATTTCTTGCCGCTGGTTTCTATGAACAAGAAACCAACAAAACTAAAGCTTAGTTTAATAAAGTTTTAGCTGCAGCTAGAAAAGAGCCGCCAAGCTCTTGTACATTTAGTCGACGGACTTTAAAGAAAAATCATGGATAAATGAAGAAGTTAGATCTGGCCATATAGTGCAAGAAACAATTAGTGAGCGAGAGAAAAGCTTAGTGATGAGAAAGAATACGTTGGTATTGAAGACAAACACCATGGAAGCCTTAACAGATCTACTCTTCCACCCTTTCGGCGGCCGCCCAAGCACAGACCATGAGAACTCCAAGAATCTTGACCCCATGGCCCATGTACAACTGGAGTAGCTGCTGCACTCGGAGTCCTGCTGCGGTGCCACTGTTCGATGCGCTAGGAAGCAGGTATAAATGAAGGTCGTACATGACATAGAAGATGGCGAGCTACATCTTGCATGTACAAACGAGGGCGACCTAGGCTTGTGTTCGACAATGCAGTTCTTGGTTGGTGTGTCCGATAGCGACCAGGGCAGTGATGCGAGGCGGCGATGACTGAACGAGATAGTAACCCTAGCTGGTCGCGCTCGCTCTTCACGAGAGGAAGAATAAATCAGATTGGGTCGAGCAAGTCGATGAGGCTGGGAAGAGAGTGGGCAGGTCCACTTGTCGGCGAGAATTTGGTTGAGAGAGGAGGAAGCGACACATGAACATGCGAATAGACGTACCATGACCTACCATCACAACCGTACTCCCCTTTGATAGTAAAAGATAGTAAGCATAACAGTAGTTTCTTCCTTCAGAGGTTCATGAGCTCCATGAGCTCATGAACAAGCGAAGAATCTCTATTGCTGGTTCTTTGAAGACGTTGGCTAATATCCTTTATTTTTATATATGGTGGGATGGTACTTCCAATTGGTACAATGATTGTTGGATTTGATGGAACCGTGAGTGGCCCTTTGACATATTTTAGTGTCGTTAAGATTGTACTTAGGTATATGCTTAACAATTCTGCCCTTTTTCTAGGGTCCAGACTTGATACTATGTTGATAAGCGAGGGTGCAAGGCTCAAGGGAAGCCAGTTCTCTAACTCTCTGTATGCTTATGGTATCTTGGACGAGGGGTATGTTCTTTTATACCTCTATATGTTGCTTTCTCACTGTTCATATTATCTTGAAGTTGCATCCCTTATGTTTGTGTTTTACATTTCAGTTACAAATTCAACGTGTTAGTTGAGGAAGCTACTGACTTAGCATGGCGGGCTTTTATCACACAACATTCCATGATGGAGCAAGTGGTGGTTGTATTCGTATTGGTATGCATTCTATTTCGTAGTATCTATCCTAATATTTGTTTTGTTCACTCGATAAGCATGATACATCATGCATGCATATTTGTTAAACACCTTATCATTATATCTTTTGAAATCTCAAACACAATTGTTTATTGAGTTACATTTACTTCCGTAAGTTTTTGACAAAGTTCAGAGATTATTGTATTTTCCATCATGTAATGCACAAATAGAGATTACCGTCTAGACGATGGTGATAAATTAAACCACACCCTTCTGTTTACAAATGTACAGGGTTGTAGAGTATAGACATGGGTCTAGACATCTAGTGAGACCTACCTAGGATTTCTAAAACAATATAATATAATGGTTACATGTAAATTACATGCCTAGATTTATTCCGTTTTTATATGACTTACATGTTAGTAGATTATAAAAATATGGTGTGATGTATAAAAAAATATGGTCAATGCATGTCTAGTGTTTGGGTCAAATTATTATCTGAAAGTCGGGTTAAAGTTTATTGAGAAAAGAAGATTATCGTTTGGGTTTGATAGAGTATATGACTATATCCCACTTGGTTGTCGTGGCCCACTTTGGAGAAGAATACACCAACCATTTTGGTAGTGAGCCTAACTCATCTCAACATGGCCCACTTTGGAGAAGAATACACCAACCATTTTGGTAGTGAGCCTAACTCATCTCAACTATTTTGGCCTCATTCCCCTAATACGCTAGACTATTTCACTTATTCACTTCACGATTCGAGAGAGGGAATGCCAGTGGCCATGGCACCATTGTACCCCCGGCCATTCATGCCACTTGAGAGGATGAAGGCTCTTGCGGCATTGTCCGAGAGGCATTAGCGCTAGCTAGTTTGCCACCATCTGAGCCGTGGCAGCAACGCCATAGGGCATATAGTGGAGGGTAGAGCTGGATGGTGGCGTGCCGACGTTGCAGGAGGAGGTGCACTCGTACGGGCACTGCAGTCTGGTTCTTCTTCCAAGCAATCAGAGAACCACTAGAAATGCACAGTAAGCAGAAAATGAACAACGGTCCAAGGGATCACTAGCCCACATAGCATCTCAATATGCCTGGGAGCTGTAATGAACAGGAACGGGGAAAGACTATACAATGAGGGATCGTGCCATGAATAATCAAAAAACACGAAGAAGATAACTATAGTGAACCGAGGTGGGGGCAGAGACGAACTGACTCAAAATATGGACATGATAGAAGATATCCGGGCGAGTGATAGTTAGAAGACTCCCAACAAGATGACGATAGTGTCGAAGCTGACAAAGGGTCACCATCAATAGCACGGAGGTGAACATTGAGCTACATGAGAGTCAACGGTGTGCTCATCAGTAAGAGCAACATGAGCAAGATCCTGGATTACTTTTCTTGACCAAGAAGAGACCTTACTCCTAAGAAAGTAGCAAAGTGGGCCAAAATCAGACATAAGAATGTGCTCATTAAGACGTGCCTTCACAAAGGCAATATACTCTGCGTCTTTGCTAGTGGTGAACATGTCATCAATTTATAGAAGAAGAGTCCGGCCAAGAGCAGAAAGGTGGACAAACAACGCAGGATCATGAGCACTCGTTGGTTGCAGCCACCGTAGAGGCAAAACACTCAAACCAGTCTCGTGGGCTTGGTTCAGGCCATGGAGAGCGACGTGGGCTTGGTTCAGGCCATGGAGAGCGACGAAGACGACAAAGCATGTCGTAAGGAACAAACTAGTGGTGGTGGCTGCATGTAAACCTCCTCGCGTAGCTCATCATTAAGAAATACATTCTTGACATCAAGTTGAGATACAGATAAGTGGCGAATGTGCGAATAGTGGTCATATGGTTCACATGAGCAAAAAGTCTTTTTGTAATCAAGACCATGGTCCTCCTAAAAGCCACAAGACGAGTTTTGTAATGCTCAACGGAACCATCGAGCCATCAGAGCGAGTCTTACTTAACCTTGTAGACCCCTTACAAGTGACAGGACGAACAAGAAGAGGAAGAGAAACAAGATCCCACGTGTCGCTGCGCTCAAGAGCAACAATCTCCTTTGCCATCGCAAATTGCCATTTCGTATAAGCAGCAACATTACGACAAGAAATCGGCTCAAGAACAACAGTGTGAGTGCTTGAAAAATCAGGGCGGTCAATTGGCAGAAACCGATGAGAAAGCAAGCCGTAAGTAGGGTGAGACGGGGAAGATGGCACATCAGTTGACACATGCACAACACGCGGTCAACGAGTATAAAAGTGAGGAAAAGATGGATGACCATGAGGAGGAATCATCGGGGTAAACTCAGGTGCTGGAGACGGTGATGGTGTAGAATCCTGTGATAAGCGAGGTCAGGAAATCATAGGAGGTAATGATGTTGGATCTGTTATAATCAGAGAAGTGAATGGATAAGGGATCAATAGGAATGATAGGAGGGTTGAGAAAATTGTAGAAAGAGATATCCTTCACTGAAAAGGTCGAGGAAGATGAATGCGTGTAGAAGGGACGAGACTAGTCGAAAGTCGTATACTGAGAAATAGGCATTCGTCGATTGGCGTGATCTCAACAACGATATCCCTTATGCTCATTGCAATATCCTAAGAAGACCCTTAAAAAACCGAGCAGTTAGTTTGGTGCGTTCATGAGGGGAAAGAAGAACATAGCATACACAACCAAACAATTGAAGCGCTAAATAATTGGAAAACACTCAAAGTGGCGCTCCAAAGAAGCGCCACCCTATAGGGAATATGGATTATTGAAGGTTGATGACATAGATGGAAGTGGGGACAGACTTGACTGAGAAGTGCGGCGGAAGACAGAGCAGTGACCATCAACTAACGCGCCGTCTCAAGAAGGCGACGATGCTTGCGCTCAACCACGCCATTCTGCTCAACCACTCCATTCTGAGCATGAGCACTAGGATAAGAGAATTGAGCAAGAGTACCCTGCTCAGCAAGGACTCAAAGCAACAACTTGGAGATGTATTCTCCACCAGAGTCATCACAGAATATAAGACATCACTACGAGAAGAAATAAAGTATATCCAGGTGTGTTGAGAGAAGTCATCTATAAAGATCGTATACTAGCGATGACCTCCTTTCGAGGCAAAGGGAGATGGACCCCAGACATAAAAGAGAACAATGTCGAAAGGATGCTGAGACACTGTCTCGCTATGAGCATAAGGTAACTGTACCTCTTTACCAAGCTGACAACCCTGGTGGTTTAGAGACACCGTTGGAGATGGATCGAAGAAGACCACGTCAAACTAAGGATGAGAGATGAGAGCCACACAAGTGACTCCTAGCGATGATGCAACCGCTGAAAATAGATGTTAGACAAGGCAACAGAGGTGGAGAGACTGGCAGCAGTGGCAGCAGAGTTACTTGGTGCAGCATCCCACGTGCCTGTGCACTCTTCGTTACCTGCCAATCCGGCTTGGTGTGCTTCTCCTATTTGCGGGTTGTGTGGCACGCACTTGATTAAGCACCCCACGTTCTCCTACTGTGCGTCCTTGGCCCTGGCTTTAGGTAGCGCCTGTTCTCGGCCTGCCGTGCATAATCCAGGTACGCGTCGACTGTCCAAGCTCTTGCTCACCATTGGTGTTGCTTGAGCGTGCGGTTATGGTGTCGCCCAGCAAGGGAGCATGGGATGTGGGATTGAGACAGTTCACATAGCAACCCACAGCAAGGTAAAGGATGCCCATCCAGACTGGCAGGGAGCAGAGGTGGACATAAAGGTGGACGTTGAGTCTCAACAATGCGCTCGTCAGTAAGAGCAGCACGAGCAAGAAGATCCTGGATATACTTCTTTTAGAAAACAAAGAAGCCATCAGAGGTAGAAGAAACCTCATTCTCAAGGAAGTAGCGAAGAGGACCAAGATCATACATGAGAAAGTCACTATGACGAGCCTTCACGAAGGCAATGTAAGAGTTGTCCCTAGTGATGATCGACATATGGAGCAAGTGTCAGACACAAGTTGGTTGGTGGACAGAATATGCAGGATCATGAGCAATCAATAAAAACCAGCCGCATTCATTGCTGAGATGAAGCGCTCAAACCAGGCACGCGAGGGGTTTGCTTAAGACCATATAGGGAGCGACGAAGACGAGAAACCATGCCATCCGGAAGAGAATACCCAGGTGGTGGCTACATGTAGGCATTGTTGACATCAAGTTGAGAGATAGCCTAGTGGCGAACGGAAGCCACAACGGAAAGTGTGCGAAGAGTGGTCATCTGAGCCATACAGGAGCAAGTTTCTAATTGTAGTCATGACTTTGTTCTCACCACTAGAAGAGCTTCGTAAAGCTCAAGAGAAACATCAGTCTTACCCTTGTAGGTCCACTTACAAGTGATGTGACGAGCAAAAGGGAAATGAGATTTCACTAGCCGACGTGGGGAAGAGCATTCAATGCCATTATATGCTGCCATTCTGGATGAACAAAAAATGTCACGATAAGAAGTCTTCTTAGGAAGAGTAGCGCAATAAGCATAGCAGTTAATAGGAAGAAGTTAACGAGCTCAGAAGCCAGCCATTAGTAGGCTGTAGGTTGATCTGGAGGCGATGTGTTGCCAACAGAAGAACACGCGGACAATTATTGTAGTGAAGTCAAGGAAGATGAGCAAAAGAAGGAAGATGAAAAGATGAAGTGCCAAGAGTGACTCGACTAACAATTGGTAGGTAGTTCCATTTGACAGTAAAAACATGAGTAGGGAAATCTAGATGTGGAATACCCAAGTGGCGGCTGGACGTAAACCTCCTCACACAACTCACCATTAAGAAAGACATTCTTAACATCAAGCCGAGACACAGACCCGTGACGAATAGAGGCCACAATAAGAAGTGCGTGAACAATGGTCATATGGCCCATAGGAGCAAAAAGTCTCATCGTAATCAAGGCCATGCTATCGCTGAAAGCCACGAGTCACAAGATGAGCTTTGTAATGCTCAAGAGAACCATTAGAGCGAGTCTTAACCTTGTAGACCCACCAAGTAATGGGAAGAACATGAGGAAGAGAAACAATATCCCACGTGTTGATGTGCTCAACGATAGCAATATCCTCTATCTATCATGGCAAGGTGCCATTTGGTATGAACAACATCAAGATAAGAAGTCTGCTCAAGACAACAGCGCCAGTGTTTGAAAGACTAAGGCGATCAGCATGCGAAAGAGGACGAGGACGCATGCCATAAGTTGGCTGAGACAGGGAAGATAGCGCACAGTAGACGCATCCACAACACACGAATGATGTGTATAAAACTGAGGCAAGAGGCAAATATGAAAAAATACGAGCAAGAATCATCGAGATAAACTTAGGTGAAGAAGACAAGGAAGCCACCGGTGATAAATATGTTGAATCGTGTGATAAGCAGGTGAGGAAATCATAGGAGATGATGGTGTTGAATCTTGAATAATCGGAGAAGCAAGAGCAGTACAAGGAATGGATTAGGGCTCAACAAAAGTGATAGGAGTGTCGGGAAAAGTGTCGAAATAGATGTCCTCCACTGAAAAGGTCGGAGAAGATGGACGTGGGTAGAAGGGCCGAGACTCATAAAAGGTGATATCCCG
Source organism: Triticum urartu (assembly GCF_003073215.2). Taxonomy (NCBI): domain Eukaryota; kingdom Viridiplantae; phylum Streptophyta; class Magnoliopsida; order Poales; family Poaceae; genus Triticum; species Triticum urartu. The sequence goes on from NC_053024.1 coordinate 673,057,741, forward strand.
AGAAATAGTCATCCGGCGGCCAACATGATCCTAGCAATGATATCCCTTATGCCCATTGTTGTATCCTAATACACACTCAACGGACCGAGCAATAAGTTTGGTGCGTTCATGAGGGGCATGAAGGACACAACAAACACAACCAAACAATTGAAGCGCTGAACAATCAGGAAAAGATCAAATAGACGCTCGAAAGGAGACCACCCTACAGAGCAGTGGATTGGATTGTCGAAGGTTGATGAGTTAGATGGAAGTGGAGATAGACTCGGCCTAAAAGTGTGGCAGAAGAGAGGTAGTGTCCATCAATAGATGAGCCTTAAGAAAGTGATGATGCTTGCGCTCAGCCACGCCATTCTGAGCATGAGCACCAGGATAAGAGAACTGAGTAAGAGCACCCTGCTCAGTAAGGACTCCATGCAACAACTTGGAGATATACACTCCATCGGAGTCAACACAGAACACATGAATTGGCGTAGAGAACTGAGTGGAACCAAGGCGACAAAACACTTCTATAGATAAGACCTCACTATCACTACTAGAAGAAATAAAAGATATCCAGCTGTCTAGAGAAGTCATCTATAAAGATAGTATACTAGCAATAACCTTTTGAGGCAAAGGCAGATGGACCCGAGACATCAAAGAGAACAAGGTCGAAATCACCTCCTTTTGAGGCAAAGGTAGATGGACCCCATACATCAATGAGAACAAGGTCTAAAGGACGCTGAGACATTGTTTTGCTATGAGTATGAGGTAACTCTACCTGCTCACCAAGCCGACAACCCTCGTGGTTTAGAGACATCGTCGGAGATGGACCCAAGAAGACCACATTGAACTAATGATGAGAGATGAGACCCACACAAGTGTCCTAAGGCAATGAGGCCACTTCTGAAAATAACTGGTAGACAAGGCAACAGAGGCGAAGAGACTGGCTGCGAAGGCAGCAGAGGGACTTGATAGCATCCCATTTGCCTGTTCACTCTTTGTTCCCGCTGGTCTAGCTTGGTGTACTTCTCCTGTTTGCAGGTTGTGTGGCACACACTTGATTAAGCACCCCACGTTTTCCTATTGTGCGCCCTCGGCCCCGACTTTAGGTAGCGCTGTGTCCTCGGCTTACCGTGTATAATCCAGGTATGCACCGACTGTCCGTGCTCGTGCTCGCCATTAGTGTTGCTCGAGTGTCCGGTCTTGGTGTCGCCCAACAAGGGAACACGAGATTTGGGATTGAGACAGTTCACATAGCAACCAGCAGCAAGGCGAAGGATGCCCATGTAGACTGGTAGGGAGCGAAGGTGGACACAAAGGTGGATGTTGACACCATAGGAGTCTCGGCAATGCGCTCGTCAATAAGAGCAGCACGCACAAGAAGATCCTGGATATACTTCTCTTAGGAAATAAAGAAGCCAATAGAGGTAGACGAAACCTCAGTCTCAAGGAAGTAGCGACGAGGACCAAGATCAGACATAAGAAGCTCAATATGACGAGCCTTTACAAAGGCAATGTACAGTTGTTGCCATTGATGATCGACATATAGAACAAATGTTCGACCATGAGTTGAATGGTGGACAAAATGTGAAGGGTCATGAGCATCCAAAAAACCAGCCATAGTCACCACCGAGACGAAGCGCTCAAACCAGACATGAGGGGTTTGCTTAAGACCATATAGAGAGCGACGAAGACGATAGACCATGCCATCAAAAAGAGAATACCTAGGCGGTGGCTACATGTGGGCATTCTTGACATCAAGGTGAGAGACTAGTGGCAAACAGAAGCCACATCGAAAAGTGTGTGAAGAGTGGTCATCTGGGCCGTATAGGAGCAAATGTCTCATCCTAGTCATGACCATGTTCTCGAGTTGCTTTGTAATGCTCAAGAGAACCATTAGTCTTACCGTTGTAGACCCACTTACAAGTGATGAGACGAGCACGATGAGGAAGGGAAATGAGATTCCACGTGCCGATGCGGGCAAGAGCATCATTCCTCGATGCCATCACATATTGCCATACGGGATAAGTCATCTCGGAAAGAGCGGTGCAATAACCATAGCGGTCAATAGGTAGAAGCGGGCGAGCTCGGAAGCCATAAGTAGGCTGAGTTAGAGGTGGTGCGTTGCCAACAAAAGAAGATGTAGTAGTCAAGGGAGATGGCCCATGCGAAGAATGACAACATTTTTGAAATTTGTGAACATTGTTCTAGAATCCGCGAACATATTTTGAATTTGACGCGAACATTTTATAAGTTCACGTATTCTTGTATATGTGAATGGTTTTTTGTAGTGCATTTTTTGAATTCACGAACTTGTTTTAAATGCGTGAATTTTTTGAATATGTGAACAATTTTGGAATTCACAAGTTTTTTGGAATTCGTGAATATTTTTGAATTAGTGAACATTCTTTGCATCCACAATCTTTTTTGGAATTGGTGAACGTTTTATGTATTCGCAAACATATATTTTGAATTTGTGAACATTTATTGCATTTCTAACTCTTTTGTCAAATTCGCCTCATATGTTATTATATTCTAAGTGTTGAAATGTATATGTGGATTGCCTAGCCCTTTTCATTAGTTTGGACTTTTGGTTGAGTGAATTGTCTAGCCTTTTCCATTATTTTGGACTTTTGGTTTGCATTGGCTGGTTCATGAAGCTTAACACTAAGGATATGGTGTGATGTATAAAGAATTATGGTCAATGATATATTTAGTGTCTGGGTCAAATTATTTTTTGAAAGCAAGGGTTAAAGTTTGCCAAATAAAAGAAGATTATCATTCGGACTGGATAGGGTATGACTAAATCCCACGCGATCCTGTTTGCATCAAAAGCCTGGCCTACTTTGGAGAAGAATGCACCACTCATTTTGGTAGCTATGACTCATCTCAACAATTATGTTTAGGCCTCATTCCCTTAATACGCTAGCCATTATCTCATTTCCCATATTTCTCTTAGTCTCACTCCAAAACACTTCATGATCACCATGTGCCACATGTGGTAAGCAATTCAAAAAAAAAACACTTCACGATTCGAGAGAGCCATGGCGGCATTATCCCCTCCGTCCGTTCATGGCACTTGAGAGGATGAAGGCTCTTGCGACATCGTGCGAGAGGCATCGCCGCTAGCAAGTTTGCCACCATCCTGGACACGACGGCAATGCCGCAGAGCATATAGTAGAGGGTGTAGGATGGTGGAGCAACGACGCTTTGGGAGGAGTTGCACTCGAACAAGGGCAATGAAGTCTATTTCTTCTTCTTGGCAAGTGGCAGCCAGATTGACAAGACTCCCAACAAGATGACGCCAGACAAAGATTCATCCTCAGTAGCACAGAGGCGAACATTGAGCTCCATGGGAGTCTCAACAGTGCGCTCATCAGTAAGAGCGGCACAACCAAGAAGATCGTGGATTATATTTCTTGAAAGAGGGCAAAGATCAGACATAAGAAACTTCTTACTAAGACGTGCCTTCACAAAGGCAATATACTCAGGGTTGCCAGTGATGATCATGTCATCGACATACGGCAGAAGATTCCTACCAAGAGCAAAAAGGTGGACAAACAGCGTAGGATCATGAGCACTCACTCAGCGGCAGCCACCGCAGAGGCAGAACACTCAAATCGGGCATGAGGGGCTTGCTTAAAGCCATAGAGAGAGAGCGATGAAGACGACAAAGCAAGTCACCAGGAGCAGAATAACCAGGTCGTGGGTGCATGTAAACCTCCTTACGGAGCTCACCATTAAGGAAGGCATTCATAACATCAAGTCGGGACACAAACTAGTGGCGAACAGAGATCATATGGTTTGCAGGAGCAAAAAGTCTCATCGTAATCAGCACCATGCTTTTGCTGAAAGCCACGAGCCACAGTACGAGCTTTGTAACCCTCAAGAGAACCATCATAGCGAGTCTTAATCTTGTAGACCCACCAGGTGACGGGACGAACACAAGGAGGAACATAAATAATATCCAACGTGTCGATGCGCTCAAGAGCAGCAATCTCCTCTACCATCGCAAGGTTCCATTTGGTATGAGCAACATGACAATGAGAAGCTGACTCAAGAAAAGTAGCGCCCACGACCAAGGCAGTCAACACGCGGAAGCGTAGGAATATGCAAGCCATAAGTAGGCTGAGATGGGGAAGATGGCACAACTCATAGATGGCGTGTATCGAAGTGAGGAAAAGATGGAAGAATATGAGTAGGAATCGTTGGAATAAACTCAGGTGATGGAACTAGGAAGTCACCGGCGATGAATGTGTAGAATCCTATGATAAACGAGGTGAGGAAATCATCGGGGATGATGCCGTTGTATCTGCAATAATCGGAGAAGCGGGAGCAGTACGGCGAGTGGATAAGAGCTCAACTGGAGTGATAGGAGTGTTGGGAAAATTGTGGAAAGATATATCCTCCACTAAAAAAAGGTCGAAGTGGACGCGACTAGAAGGGATGAGACTCATCAAAAGCCATATCCTGAGAAATAGGCATCTGACGACCAACATGATCCCAACAATGATATCCCTTATGCTTATCGTTGTATCCTGAGAAGACACACTTAAGGGACTTCGCAGTCAGTTTGGTGTGTTCACGAGGGGCAAGAAGGACATAGTAACACAATCAAACAATTGAAGCGTTGAATAATCAGGAAACGATCGAAGAGACGCTCGAAAGCAGCGCCACCTGACAAAGTAGTGGATGGAGTTTGATGAGATAGATGGCAGTGGAGACAGACTCGACCCAAAAGTGCGGTGGATGAGCGGTAGTGACCATCAAAGCACGAGCCGTCTTCAAGAAGCTTATGATGCTTTGCGCTTAGCCACGCCATCTGAGCATGAGCACCAGGACAAGATAACTGAGCATGAGTACCTCTCAACAAGGACTCCATGCAAAACGCACATAGAGAAGTGAGTGTGAACTATGGCAGATATACTCTCGACTAGAGTCGTCATAGAACACACGAATAGGCGTAGAGAAGTGAGTGTGAACTATGGCAGCAAAACGCACATATATAGATAAGACCTCACTACGGGAATAAATAAAGTATATCCAGGTTTGTCGAGAGAAGTCATCTATAAAGATAATATTCAGGCAAAGGGAGATGGACCCCACACATCAGAGTGAACAAGGTCAAAAGGACGCTGAAACACTGTCTCAATATGAGTATAAGGAAACTAGATCTGTGTATCAAGGAGACAACTCGATGGTTTAAATACGTTGTTGGAGACGTATCCAAGAAGACCAGTCGAACTAATGATGAGAGATGAGAGCCACACAAGTGACCCAAGGTGATGATGTCACTACTGAAAATAACTCGTAGATAATACAACAAAGGCGGAGAGACTGGTGGCGGTGGAAGTGGAACTTGATCCAGCATCCCATGTGCCTGTGCACTCTCTGTTCACCGTTGATCCGGCTTGGTATTCTTCTCTTGTTTGCGAGTTTTGTGCCACACACTTAATTAAGCACCCCACATCTACTACTATGCGCCATTGGCCCTAACTTTTGGTTGCGTTGTGTCCTCTGCTCCGACTGTCCGAGCTCCTTCTCGCCATTGGTGCTACTCCACAGCAAAGCAAAGGATGCCCATCCAGATTGACAGGGAGCGGATGTGGACACAATGATGGACGTTGACTCCATTGGAGTCTCAAAAGTGCGCCATCAGTAAGAGCAACACGAGCAAGATCCTGGATATACTTCTCGTATAGGAAATAAAGAAGCCATTAGAGGTAGAAGAAACCTCAATCTTAAGTAGCGAAGAGGACTAAGATCATACATAAGAAACTCACTATGACGAGCCTTCACATAGGCAATGTACTTAGTCGTCACCAGTGATGATCGACATAAGTTTTTGGCCATGAGTTGAATGGTGGATAGAATCTGCAGGATCATGAGCTCTCATCGAAAAACTAGCCACATTCACCACTAAGGCGAAGCGCTCAAATTAGGCATGAGGGGTTTGCTTAGGTCCATATATATAGAGAGAGAGACGAAGATGACAAAACAATGCCCTTAGGAAGAGACCCAGGTGGTGGCTACATGTAGCCATTCTTGACATCAAGCTGAGAGACAGACCAGGAGGAAGAGAAACAATATCCCACGTGCCGATGCGCTCAATAGAGCAATATCCTCTACCATGATAGGGTGCCATTTGGTATGAACAACATCAAGATAAGAAGTCCCAAGAACAACAGCGCCAACGCTTGAAAGACTAAGGCGGTCAACAGGCAAAAGCGGACGAGGACGCATGCCATAAGTAGGATGAGACGGGGAAGATGGCAATCAGTAGACGCATCCACAACACGCCAATGACGTGTATAAAAGCGAGGCAAATATGGAAGAATACGAGCAAGAATCATCGAGATAAACTCTACTGATGAAGACAAGCAAGCTACCGGTGATGAAGGTGTAGAATCCTGTGACAAGCGATGTGAGGAAATCATAGGTGATGATGCTGCTGAATCTGGAATAATTATAGAAGCTGGAGTAGTATGAGGAATGGATTAGGGCTCAACGAGAGTGATAGGAGTGTCGGGAAAAGTGAGGAAACGAACATCGTCAACTGAAAAGGCTGGGGAAGATGGACGCGGTAGAAGGGATGAGACTCATCAAAAGCCATATCCCGAGAAATAGTCATTCGATGACCAACATGATCCTAACAACGATATCCCTTATGCTCATTGTTGTAAGTTTGGTGCGTTCACGAGGGGCAAGGACACAACAAACACAACCAAACAATTGAAGCGTCGAACAATCAGGAAACGATCAAATAGACGCTCAAAAGGAGACCCCCACTCTACAGAGCAGTGGATTGGATTGCCGAAGGTCGATGAGATAGATGAAGTGGAGACAGACTTGGCCCAAAAGTGTGTCGGGAGAGAGGCAGTGACCATCAACTGATGAGCCTTCTCAAGAAGGTGACGATGCTTGCGCTCAACCACGCCATTCTGAGCATGAGCACCAGGATAAGAGAACCGAGCAGCCCTACTCAGCAAGGATTCCACGCAACAGCTTGGAGATATATTCTCCACCAGAGTCATCACAGAATACAAGACTAGGCGTAGAGAACTTAGTGTGAACCATGGCATCAAAACACTTATATGGATAAGACATCACTACGAGAAGAAATAAAGTATATCCAGGTGTGTTGAGAGAAGTCGTCTATGAAGATAGTATAGTAGTGATGACCTCCTTTCGACGCAAAGGGAGATGGTCCCCAAACTTTAAGAGAACAATGTCTCCAAGAGAACCATAGGAGTTTCAATAGTGCGCTCATCAGTAAGAGCAACATGAGCAAGAAGATCCTCTTAGGAAACAAAGAAGCCATTAGAGGTAGAACAAATCTCAGTCTCAAGGAAGTAGTGAAGAAGACCAATATCAGACATAAGAAACTCACTATGATGAGCCTTCACAAATGCAATGTAGTTAGAGTTGTCGCCAATGATGATTGGCATATAGAACAAGTGTTCGACCACGAGTTGAATGGTGGACAGAACTTGAAGGATCATGAGCGCTGGCCGAAAAACCAGGCATAGTCACTACTGAGACAAAGCGCTCAAACCAGGCACGAGGGGTTTGCTTAAGGCCATATACAGTGACGAAGACGACAGACCATGCCATTACGAAGAGAATACCCGGGTGGTGGCTACATGTAGGCATTCTTGACATGAAGCTGAGAGAGAGAGGGAGGGAGCGAGAGACTAGTGGCAAGAAGAATGTAGCAAATGTAAGCAAACAAAGGAATCATTGAGTTGTTAGGAGAACGACAAAAAAAAGCTCTAGAGGAATGTCACCTTGTAGAGCAGAGGAAGGATGAATGTTGATGACATAGGTGGAAGTAGAAACTACCTCAACCCAAAAGTGAGGTAGAAGTGAGGAAGTAGAAACCACCTCAAGGCAACACCATTCTGAGCATGAGCACCAGGACAAGAGAACTGAGAAAGTGTGCCCTGCTCAACAAGGAATCTGCCCAGCAAATGAGAGATCCACTCAAGGATTTCGAAGCCGCTGAGTTCCACATGGAGCACACCTTGCTCCAGCAACCATGCATTGCCCATCGTTGGCTATGTCGGTCCTGCTCTCAAGGAAAGCGCGAATGCACTTCTCAATCTTCGCAAGTAACCATAGAGGTAGTTTTATGGCGATGGCTTGATAATCTAGGATGGAGAGCACTAATTTGAGAAGTCTCTCATGTTGAGTAGATTCTCAATCCAAGTGGGGAGGAAGTTGAGAACTTTGTCTGGAAGAGGCTGCAGGTGGACCGTTTGAATCTTCTTGCACGACAAGGGGAGGCTGAGGTAGGTGCACAGGAGCAATGAGAAAGCACATACGAAGCTTAACTTGATCACCTAAATCTGGACGATGTTGTAGCAGTTTGGTGCAAAGGAGCACTTGTCAAAGTTGGTTCATAAGTTTGACATGCCACCAAGATAGGTTGCCGCACGTCGAAGACAGGAGGACGACCATGTCGGCATCGTACAATGACATGAGGTGCTTCACGTGATGCCAGCACGATGGCTCCGACATGACAACGCTCTTTACATGGACCAACAAGGCGTCGAGCATCACCAGCACAAAAGAAGAAACAACAACGACAAAAGGTGGTCATGTTGCCACATGCCGCGATAGTGAAGAATATGCCTTTCGTGCACCTTGTTCAGGATGACTTTTGAGGATGTCCATGGTAGAATCATTCAGACCCGCTTGGTGAATCTGCCGCCAATGTTAGCGTGCCACGCGATCATAGGTGGAAGGGCCATGAGACTGGACCGAATGCCTTCGCAGTGTCAACCTTGAGCATGAGGGTTGCGATCTGGCGTGCAAGCCCTTGTCGGTGAGCATGAAGGAGCTCGTTGCTCCAATTGTAGTTCCGACCAACGAGGTTGATCTCGCGAACCTCAAGGTCATCAAGGAAACGGTGAAATTTGACCATCTATCTTTTTTTAGGTTAGCGTTAATCTTATCCCTTGCCTACTAGATAAAGTAGTCACCGGTAACGACCCAAGGACCATGGTGCAAGGAGCGGAACTCATAGCTCTTGGAGCAAAGCGAAGTGATCTGCATCAGCAAAAGGACCATATACGGTTGACAATCACCAAGGGGGTGCCTGAGACGAACACAGAGGGCAACGGTTCACGTCAGTACATTAAGGCCCCGCACATTTCAAGAAGACCACGCCGAACGAAGGACAAGAGACGAGAGTCACACAAGTGACCAAGGCGATTCGCAATGCTGAAAAGAGTTGGTAGACAAGGAAACAAAGGTGGAGAGACTTGTGATGGTGGCAATGGAGGGAAGGTGAAGCCAGTCAAGCTCCTAGAGGCCCTAAGAGTCAAGGCACCGGGGGCCAACACCTAGGAGAGCACTAGTGTGACGTTCTGGAACAAAGCATGAGTCAAAGTCGAGAATTACCCGACAACCAGAGTCAACAATTTGACCACCAGAAATGAGTTGCATGGTAAATCGAGGGACATGAAAAGACGAAATGCTAAGAAGTCCTTGGTCATTAACCTAGAGGGATTACCTGTTAGGAAATATGCAACTTGTATTTCTAGGTGGCCATATGCCGTTACACACAAATGTGCAAGTGTGTTACAATATGCAAAAAAAAACATGATAGAACGGGCAAAATACAAAGGGTATACGGCTAAATATATAACTCTTAAACCCCCCCCCCCCCCCAAACTCATAATGGATCAAAACCAAGTTTGGAGAGATAGAAGTCGTGTTGTGCTCTAGTCTGGGCCTATCTAAAGAAATCCGCCAACTATAACTCGGAAGGCACATATTGAGGAGCAATAACCTGAATCTTGCACAACATACACAAAGGAAGCATCAATATGCTTGGTGAGCTCATTCTTCATAGAGTCGCTCACAATACTAAGAGCACATGTAATGTCAGACAAGAGCAGAGTGTAGTGACAGAAACACCAAACTTCTGAAGTAAGCACCTTAACCAAGTCACCTCTGCCGTCAAAAGAGCCATAGCTCGCGACTCAGCCTCTACACTCGAACGTGAAATAACAGTATGTTTCTTTGTCTTAGAGGCAATGAGAGAACCACCAAAAAAACACAGTAAACAGAAAGTGAACAACAATCCCAGGGATCATTAGCCCACGTAGCATTTGAATAGGCTTGAAGTTGTAATGAACTGGAGCAGTGAAAGAATAGATAGTGAGAGATCATGCCACGAAGATCACGAAGGAGGTGACTATAATGAACCAATGTGGCCGCAGAGACAAACTGGCTGAAAATATGGACATGATTGGAGATACCTGGACGAGTGACATCTTGATAGACAAGACTCCCATCAAGATGACGATAACGTGTCAGATCAGACATGGTCACCATCAGTAGCACAAAGGTGAACATTGAGCACCATTAGAAAAATATATCCAAAAGAAGAGGCTGGCAACGATAGACCTGGCCATGGGCAGCCCGGTCGGCCCGACCCGGCCCGACCTTGTCCACGGGCGTGCTCGGGCCTAGATTTCAAGCCCGACGGCCGGGCCAGGCCCGGAAGATGGCCAAGATCAGACATACGAAAAAGAAACTGCTCACTAAGAAGTGCCTTCTCAAAGGCAATATACTCAGGGTCGTCCCAATTGATGATCATGTCATCAACATATAGAAAAGAAGAAGAGTTTGACCACGATTAGAAAAATATATCCAAAAGAAGAGGCTGGCAACGATAGACCTGGCCATGGGCAGCCCGGTCGGCCCGACCCGGCCCGACCTTGTCCACGGGCGTGCTCGGGACTAGATTTCAAGCCCGACGGCCGGGCCAGGCCCGGGCCCTTCATATTCGCGCATTAACGAAGAGGCCTGGCTTGAGGCCCGGTGGGCTTTTAGCGTCATGGGCCGGGCTCGGGCTCGATTTTTAGGCCTGACAGCCGGGCCAGGCTTGGGCCTAGGTTTTTTGCATCGGGCTTTGGTAGGCCCGGCCCGACAGATGGCCAGGTATAGATAACGATGAGAAAAATATATCCACCAGAAGTAGAAGAGACCTTTATCTGAAGAAAGTAGCGAAGGGGGCCAAGATTAGATATAAGAAACTGCTCACTAAGACGTGCCTTCACAAAGGCAATATACTCAGGGTCGTCGCCATTCATGATCATGCCATCAACATTCTAACCTATAATGAGGCTGGCCAACTCAGCCTCCCAGGGCTCCCCAGATTGAAGCTTCGTTGGCCGTTCGATTGAGTTGCTTTTGGCCAACTGGTTCGTCTCGGAGATTTGTTATGCTAGTTTTCACCACGCGGTTAATTTTCAATATCCCTGACCGATGGGTTCGTTCTTCCTCCCTAATGGTCGGGTGAGCCCTTCGTGGGTGGGAGCAACCCTATCCTCACACGCTGCATGTTGTGCCGCCCGTATTTGGCGTCTCCGCTTTTGCGTGCAACCCCATATGAACCCTACCAATCATGTATATGTCCCTCCTCCATCCCTCGTCTATCGATGTCCATCTCCATCTCCTATCCGGCCTCCTCTTGTACCTCCCGTTTTCCTCATCCTTGCCTCCCCATTGCTTGCCCTTTGCCTGGATCGGGCGCAGGTTGTCATCGTGGAAGACCAGGGCGACAGGGTCTTCACTGTGGGGGTGGAGGAGCAGGGGTGGTCATTAAGCTAGCGGCAGGGGATGAAGCAGTGAGGCCCGAGCTCTAGGCGTTGCACACATCGCGGGGTGGAGGAGAGGCTGGCGTGGGGCGCAAGGAGCAGCAGGTGGGGAATGGTAGGGCTATATCTCCCATTGTCCAGCACGGGCCACTGAAGAAGATGAAGGGAAGCCAGGGCTTCTCAAATGGCGGCTGCTCCTCTCTGGCTTGGACCAGAAGCCAGGCAGCTGCGTAAGTGCAGAGAAGCGAGCAGAGCAACTGGCGCAGCCGCCTCCCCCCCTCGCTTGCTTCCTCCTCTTGGAGCCCCTGTTCCAGTTCTCTCTCTCTCTCTCTCTCTCTCTGGATTTGCTTATGAATTGACTCGTGTTGTTGATTGCTTTGCAGGTTTGGGTTCAGATAGAAGAGCTCCATGCTTACAAACTTTTGGGATAACCGAGTTTGTCAATGCCAAAGTATATGATGGTTTCTCCACTTCCACACCATGATTTGCAATTTCCCCTTATGATGCATTGATACCATTCCATTGTGATTTTTCTGCAGAAAATAATCATCGGGTTTTCAAGTGTAGGCATCATGTGAAAGCCCAGTTAGTGTTCCTGGTTTATGAATTTAAGAATACATTCTCATCTCCCTTCTGTCTATATTCCATTATTTTAGATTTATAAGTGCTTTAGATGATTCTTGAGTGCCTTGTGCAACCTTTCCATTTCAGGCATAATTTCTAAGTTGTATGGCATCCATCCCGATAATTTGTTCTGCACCATGCTGCCTCATGTAGGATTTTTGTGCTCGTGATCTACTTTGCTTAGGTGACCTGCTCCCAATCCTTCTTCCCCTCCCCTCTGACCTCTCTCTCTGTATGATGTTTGATATGTGTTTTGGTTCAAATTTGACATGACTTTTTGGTTGATGCTTGGTTCAGAAAGGAACAAGTTCTAGAATTGGTAGTAGAGTCCTATGTCATCCTTTGTTTTTTTTGTCAGGATGAATGCTTCACAACAGGTGTATGGAAGCACAAAAGTAGACTCATATAAACTACAGTTGCAGTATCAGCAATAAGCAAGGGACACCTCACATGTTTCTATCAAAATTGTGTATAAATTTAAGAGCTTAGCAAGAGAATAGCATCTCTGTTCCGGGAGAAGAAATTTAAGAGCTTAGTAACAGAATAGCATCTCTGTATAAATTTTAGAGCTTAGTTTTTTGCATATGCATGTAACAGCAACTCTTTTGTGTTCTGGTCTTAAATATCCTATTCATGATACAATAATCTGCACCAAGCTTACTATGATTTCGGGCAAGGGAACCCCATTGTTTATGCATCTTCTGTAATAGAAGAACGATATTTGGGGTATAGTTTCGTAATGTTTCGCCTGGAATCCATCTATCCAGTCTGCTTTTTCTTTGTTCGGTTCATCAAGGTTTGCTCCCTTCTTTTAATGCATTAGCTTTGTTTTCATTATACTCTTGTGATGCTTGTTAGTTAAGTGATGATTTTACATTCTGGATTAGGCCGACGTGTCGTGTTATATTTCGCGTCGTGCTGCTTATATTTCGTAATTGCCTGTGGACAGGATACGTGCACTTGTTTTCGTAATTGCTTGTGTTGTAGACCCCGGCCTGTAAATGTATTGATTTTTGATCCCATTGCTGGTAGGGTCCTGCAGGAGCGCGGTGCTTTGCTGACCAAGAAGATTGAGAGGAGGGGGGGGGGGGGGGGGGGGGGGGGGGGGGGGGGGGGGCAATTGCTAGAGAGCGAGAAGGCCCGAACTGCTGCGTTGGAGGCCGGCCTCCGTATCCGATTGCATCTGTGAGTACCTTCTGCTTACTTGCATTTAATTGGTTTAGACTTTTTTTTTGCTGATATAGCCTGTTATTGCCGTGAAGCAGCCGAGGAGCAATATTACGAGATGTGTCGTCGTCTTAGCTTGGTTTGGAAGGAGGCCAGCAATTATCGGAGCATCGCCGAGTTGGGTGCTTTGGAGGCCCGTTCCTGCCAGGAATTATTGTTGAAAACGCGAGACGCTGGGGATTCAAACCAAAACATTACCTCCGGTTTCTGGGCAATGGTGCAAAATCAGAGAGAGAGAGAGATTGACCTGGGGCAACAAATCCAGTCCGTCCGGGATGAGATTGAAGCTTCAGGGAAGGGTGAGGGCACTTCGATTGCCGAGGAGACCGCCCTGCTGAGAGGTTGATCAACGCATGTCGGTGGAACTGTCAGATCAATACGGCCAAATAGCCAAGCTCCAGGAGGCCGCCCGAGGTGGATGCCCTTTCTTTGTCCCTTTGTGACGTGCTTTTTGTCTGGCGTCTCGCCATGTTTGCTAATTGTGGTTAATTGTTGCAGGTATTCTTTCGTAAATGTATATTGTGCCGGATCAAGACAGCCTTGGTGTTGTCACTATTGTTCTTCAACAGATGTCCTAGGCGCTGACCCGTGTGGCAGGTTTGATGTGGATCTCGCAGGATGCTGATGTCCACCTGGGTCCATTGATCGAACGTGCTGGATCGCTTGGCCGACCTCCAAGAAGCTGCCGCCAAGGAAGGAGCATGACCCGTGCTTGCACGCTTGAGGTCGCGCTATCCTGAGGTCTCCACTCGTGTTGTTGCAACCTCCATTCCTGACGAATTTCTTGATGGTGGTGGCGACTGGATGTGAGCTTGATGTGAGAGCCTGAAAGAGTAGGAACATTTGTTGGCCGTGTGTGGCGTTAGGCAATGTCAACTTTGTTACAATTTTTATGTTTCAACTTTTGTAGTTTGAATTCTTGTTTGATTCCTTTGGGCAAAGTTTTGACTGACCAAGCGCATGAGGGCATCCCTATTTCTCGCTTTAAGTGAGCACAGGCGAAGCCTCACGTGTGGAGGAGCCCCAGATGGGCCAGCCCAGCCGCGCGGGAGGCTACGGCATGTTTTTTTTTTCTTCTGTTCTTGTATTTTGCTTTATCTTTATGTACTTTATATATATATATATATATATATAAACACTCTTCAAAAACACATTTGAAAAATGTTGAAAAAGTATATGAAAAATGTAGAATAAGTATTTAAAAATGTTGAACAAGAATTTAAAAAATATTGAACATATATTTGAAAATGTTGAATAAGTGTTAAAAGTGTTGAGCAAGTATTTGAAATGTTGAATAAGTATTAAAAATTGTTTATTGAGTATTTGAAAAAAGTGTTGCAAAAGTATTTAAAATTTTGAATAAATACTAAAAATGTTGAAAAAGTATTTGAAAATGTTGAATAAATATTAAATATATTGAACGAGTATTTGAAAAATGCAAAACATGTATTTGAAAATTGTTGAATAAGTATTAAAATGTTTTTTTGTGTGGGTAAGTATTAAAATGTTGAACAAGTATTTGAAAAATATTAAATAATAGTTTGGACAATGTTAAACGTGTATAAAAAAATTGTTGATTACTTATTAAAAATGTTTGTGATATATATGAAAATGTAGAGTGAAAACAAAAACAAAGATAAGAAAAAAAGAAAAAAATGAAGAAGGAAAAAGAAAAGAAACTAATAAAAACTAGTGAAAACTAGCTTCAATTGCTCAAGTAGGATGCGTCCCATTGTTCTAACAGCGAAGGGTCCTTGGGCAGAGTGGTTATTGGAGCGCAGGATCTCCTTGGAGATTAGGGATCAATCCAGGCTTGTCACCAGAGATTCCTTCCACCTTGCTGAAGGCGATAAATAGTCGCCACACACGTGGGAGGTCTAAGGTCGCGTCAAGTTGGTTCTTATTATGGCGGGGCACAGCGGCAACCAGAAATTGTTCAGCCTCTAACTTCTCGTTTGGCTATTCCTTTGTTGCAAGGGCCACAACTTAAGTTTTGCTTATGTCGATGCAGCCCCTGCTTCATGGCCTTGAGAGGTCGGTAAGGATGAAGCGGCCCCTAGGTCGAAATCAATCGAAGAAATGCACGATGCACCCTTTGTGTGGAGTAAGCGGGGAGGTGGTCCACTATGTGCGATGCAGCCCCTTGAGTCGGTCAAGCAAAGAGGTTTGTTTGTTTCACTTCCTTGTCTATCATAGGGTGTTCATTTAAAATTTTGCATTTTTTTAGAGAAGTTAAAATTTTGCATTTGAGGATATAGCAAATCGCAAATTGGAAAGAATATCCTTATTACCCAATTTGTTCTGGATTGAGCTAAGAAAAAAATGCTAAAAATTTGAAGCAGTTTATGCTAAGAAAGAGCATGAATTTATGCGCGAAAAATACATAGTTGAGTTGCATTTTGTGGTGGGTTCGTGATCCGTCTTGTTTTTGTGTTGTAGAGGTAGTATGCCCCGTCGTCGAGGATCTCGTGGATCAAATAAGGTCCCTCCCAAGGTGAAGAGAGTTTGTTCTTCTTTTGCTTTTGCTGGAGGTGGAGGGCGAGGTCGCTGATATTGGACTCATGAGACCAGACGTGCCTTCCATGGTACTGGCAAAGTTTATGCTGATAGATGGTGGTGTGTACCAGGGCGAGAAGGCGAGCTTCTTCCTTAGCAACTATGTCGTCCTTGCGGCCTCCTCTTCATAATCACGCACCCGCGGGTAGTCATACTCAATGTCAGAGGGTAGTAGTGCCTCTGCCCCGTATTACTCATATAAAGCATGTTGGAGTACCCGCTTTCCTGGGCTCATCGAGGGCGAGAGCTCTTCATGGCCTTCTGTTTTGGGTTGGCTTGCTGCCGAAGCCTTTCGGGACCGAGGCGAGCCGTCTAATCTGCCTGGATGGCTCGCGCCCAGGTGAGTTGGCTGGAAGGTCCATGACGGGTGGACCACCTCGCACGCCCGGCACCATCGTCATTGGATGAAATCCGGCGAGGTCGCACCCACGCGCGAGAGCCTAACCGGCATCATCTGGCGGCCTTCGAGTCAAACGTCTCGCGGTGGCGTGCCATGGGAGCCTCTAAGGGGTGCCCCGAGCCGTCTGATCGCCGGACGGCTCAGACCTGGGCGACCAACCTCGAAGGTCCACGACGGGTGGACCGCGGTTGGGCGCACGGGGCCACCAACATCGGGGTGGTCGGCGGCGCTAGCCGCATGTGGCAGCCTCAGAGTCGAAAGTCTCATGGTGGTGTGCCGCGGGGGCCTCTGGGGGGCACTCGTCTCGAACTCGGGCGACCATGCTAGGAGGTCCATGATGGGTGGACCACAGTTTGACGCCCGGGGCCACCGTCATCCAGTGGCTCGCCAGTGCCTATGATAGTCCGCTTGTCTCCCACTTGGCTGGTGAGGTTACGAGGTTGGTTTGGATGAACGAAAACCTGGGTTCATGTTCTGTGATTTCACAGTGTCGTCATGGAAATCCAGATCGCATTCCTCTAAGAAGAAACAAAAACCGCCCAAGAAGGCGAAATGTTCCACACCGACCCGAGTTTCCACATGAGAGGCATGTCTTGGAATAGAAGAGGCCTCTCAGACTTGGTAAACATAAACACGTCGGTGATTATGTGCGTGAACATGGTTTGGATTTTGTGGCAATTTCTTAGGTTGGTAAATGTGACTTCCGCTCGCATGTCCTTGATCACCTATAAGATGGTTTCGACTACACATGGCATAGTCTACTTGATTGTGGAAGGTCTGGAAGAATCCTTCTTGGAATAAAGACCACAACCATGGACTTGTTGGCTTTTTCGCCCGGTGAATTGAAGGAAATATGCCCTAGAGGCAATAATAAAGTTATTATTTTATATTTCTTTATTCATGTTAAAGGTTCATTATTCATGCTAGAATTATTGATCAAAACCTAAATACATGTGTGAATACATAAATAAACACCGTGTCCCTAGTGAGCCTCTACTTTACTAGCTTGTTGATCAAAGATTGTTAAGGTTTCTTAACCGTGGACATGAGTTGTCATTTGATAACAAGATTACATCATTAGGAGAATGATGTCATGGACAAGACCCATCCGTTAGCTTAGCATTATGATCGTTCAGTTTTATTGCTATTGCTTTCTTCATGTCAAACACATATTCCTTCGACTATGAGATTATGCAACTCCCGGATATCGGAGGAATGCCTTGTGTGCTATCAAAGGTCACAACGTAACCGAGTGATATAAAGATGCTCTACAGGTATCTTCGAAGGTGTTTGTTGAGTTGGCATAGATCGAGATTAGGATTTGTCACTTCGAGTATCGGAGAGGTATCTGTGGGCCCTCTCAGTAATACACATCATAAGCTTGCAAGCAAAACGACTAAGGAGTTAGTCGCAAGGTGATGTATTACGGAACGAGTAAAGAGACTTGCCGGTAACGAGATTGAACTAGGTATGAAGATACTGACGATTGAATCTCGGGTATCGGGGTTCGACCGATAAAGATCTTCGTAGAATATGTAGGAGCCAATATGGGCATCCAGGTTCCGTTATTGGTTATTAACCGGAGATGTGTCTCGGTCATGTCTACATAGTTCTCGAACCCGTAGGGTCCGCATGATTAACGCTCATTGATGATATAGTATTATATGAGTTATGTGATTTGGTGACCGAATCTTGTTCGGAGTCCCGGATGAGATCACGGACATGACGAGGTGTCTCGAAATGGTCGAGTGGTAAAGATTGATATATAGTACGATGGTATTCGAACACCGGAAGTGTTTCCGAGAAAAACCAGATAGTCATCGGAGTACCGGAGGGGGTACCGGTCAACCCTAGGAGAGTATTGGGCCTATTGGGCCACAAGAGGGGAGCACACCAGCCCAAAAGGGGCTGGCGCGCCCCCCATGGCAGCCGGCCAAGTGGGGAAGGAAAGGCGGGAGGATTCGGAACCGCCATAATTAAGGAAAGGATTGTGCTCCCCTTCCTTCTCTCTACCCCCTTTCCTTTCTTCTCCGACAATTAAGGAAAGGGGGCGCCACTTGGGGAGGACCCCAAGTAGGATTCGACCTACTTGGGGCGCCCTCCTGGCTGCTCCCTCCCCCCTCGCACCTATATATATGGGGGGTGGGGCTAGCACACGACAGACAATTGCCTAGCCGTGTGCGGCGCTCCCTCCATCGTTTACACCCCCGGTCATATTTTCGTAGTGCTTATGTCACCATCACCATCACCACGCTGTCATACTAACAGAACTCATCTATTACCTTGAAATCTTGCTGGATCAACAAGGTGAGGGACGTCACCGAGCTGAACCTGTGCAAAATGCGGAGGTGCCGTGCGTTCGGTACTTTATCGGTTGAAGCGCGAAGAAGTTCGACTACATCGACCGCGTTGAGAAATGCTTCCGCTTACGGTCTATGAGGGTACATAGACACACTCTCCTCCTCGTTGCTATGCATCTCCATGGATAGATTATTGCGCGTGCGTAGAATTTTTTTGTTTTCCATGCAACGATTTCCAACAATGGCATCATGAGTCAGGTCTATGCGTAGATGATATGCAGGAGTAAAACACAAAGAGTTGTGGGCAGTGATAGTCATATTGCTTACCACGAACGTCTTATTTTGATTCGACGGTATTGTGGGATGGAGCGGCCCAGCCAACCTTAGATGTCCATGCACATGATGAGACCGGTTCCACCGACGGACATGCAACTAGTTTTGCATAAAGGTGTCTGTCGGGTGTCTGTTTCTCCTGTTTTAGTTGAATCGAATTTGACTACGTCCGGTCCTTGAAGAATGTTAAAACAACAAACTTGACGAAACACCGTTGTGGTTTTATGCGTAGGTAAGAACGGTTCTTGCTAGAAGCCCGTAGCAGCCACGTAAAACTTACAACAACAAAGTAGAGGGCACCTAACTTGTTTTTGCAAGGCATGTTGTGACGTGATATGGTCAAGACATGATGTGATATACGTTATTGTATGAGATGATCATGTTTTGTAAGTTATCGACAACCGGCAGGAGCCTTATGGTTGTCTCTTTATTGTATGAAATGCAAACGCCATGTAATTGCTATACTTTATCACTATGCGTTAGCGATAGTTGTAGAAGCAATAGTTGGCGAGACGACCATGACGCAATGATGGAGATCCAGGTGTCGAGCCGGTGACGATGGAGATCATGACGATGCTTTGGAGATGGAGATCAAAAGCACAAGATGATGATGGCCATATCATGTCACATATTTTGGTTGCATGTGATGTTTATCTTTTATGCATCTTATTTTGCTTAGTACGGCAGTAGCATTATACGATGACCCCTTCACTAAATTTCAAGGTAAAAGTGTTCTCCCTGAGTATGCACCGTTGCTACAGTTCGTCGTGTTGAGACAACACATGATGATCGGGTGTGGTAGACTCTACGTTCACATACAACGGGTGCAAGACAGTTTTGCACATGCGGAATACTTGGGTTAAACTTGACGAGCCTAGTTTGTACAGACATGGCCTCGGAACACTAGAGACCGAAAGGTAGAACGTGAATCATATAGTATATATGATCAACATAGAGATGTTCACCATTGATGACTACTCCATCTCACATGATGATCAAACATGGATTAGTTGATTTGGATCACGTATCACTTAGATGACTCGAGGGATGTCTATTTAAGTGAGAGTTCTTAAGTAATTTGATTAATTGAACTTAATTTATCATGAACTTAGTCCCGATAGTATTTGCATATCTATGTTGTAGATCAATGGCCCGTGCCACCGTTCCCCTAAATTTTAATGTGTTCCTAGAGAAAGCTAAGTTGAAAGATGATGTTAGCAACTACACGGACTGGGTCCGTAGCTTGAGGATTATCCTCATTGCTGCATAGAAGAACTATGTCCTTGATGGACTGCTAGGTGAAAGGCCTGCTGCAGGAGCAGATGCTGATGTTTTGAACGTCTGGCAAGCTCGATCTAATGACTACTCGATAGTTCAGTGTGCCATGCTTTACGGCTTAGAATCGGGTCTTCAAAGACGTTTTGAACGTCATGGAGCATATGAGATGTTCCAGGAGTTGAAGTTAATATTTCAAGCAAATGCCTGGGTTGAGAGATATGAAGTCTCCAACAGGTTTTATAACTGCAAAAATGAAGGAGAACAGTTCTGTCAGTGAACACATACTCAAAATGTATGGGTATCATAATCACTTGACTCAGTTGGGACTTAATATTTCACATGATAGTGTTATTGACACAGTTCTCCAATCACTGCCACCAAGCCACAAAGGCTTCGTGATGAACTATAATATGCAAGGGATGGGGAAGACAATTCCCGAGTGTAAGAACATGCGGTGCCCCCATGTTTGGTTTTGGTAATTGATGACAATCTCTATGGACTAATGGTTGCCTTGAGTTATATTTGAAGATTTTGTCCATAGGCTTTTCTTGGAGTACATGTATTGGTTTCAAGGAGAGTTTGTGTCGACCAAGGTGCTATTCAAGGAATTACCTAAAGATTGGTCTTGTGAGAGGTTGATCAAGACTAAGTCAAAGAGTGAATCAAGTTGATCAACCCACAAAGCATAGAAGATGTACCGAGAGGGATCAAGCGATCCCATGGTATGGTAAGCATTGTCAATTACGCTTTGTGTACTAACCCATGATCTTTGTGAGAGTTCTTTGTGGGGTTAGGTTGCGGTGTGCAAATTCAAGTGAAGCATCGCGAAGAGATCAAATGCTTGTAGCTTGCCGTCCATTCTGGTGACAATAGACTTGTGAAGATGTGCGGAAGAGTGGCTCACCCATAGTGGAGTATGGGGGAGCAATCAACTAGTCTTCATCAAGCCAACGCAATCAAGAAAGGTGGTCCAACTTGAGGGAGTCAAGATTGTCATCATCTAGCTCAAGTGGACCATGTGCAAGCCAAAGGTTTTCCCTGATAGGTTTTCTATTTTACCGGTCTCATGATGGTAGTTGGGAGACCGGGTTATAGGATCGGTTGTCATACTATCAAGGGGGGCTCTCGATGAGTAGCTTGACCGTATCATTCGTAGAGAGCTCAAACCATTGCATCCTTGCATCATCTTTCTTGGTTCTTGTTTGGTTCTCTTTGTGAGTCTTAGAGCTTATGGTCATCTTGATGACAAGCTTGAGTTCATCGAAAACGAAGTTCACATGCATCTTCTATGATGTTTTCGATGTTGGAGGTTTTGCCGGTTCTTCTCGGTTGGAGGTTTCACTCCTCTTTTTGTTAGGCATTCCTCCCCTGCCTCTTCTTACTATAACCAGTCGCTGTTTTGATGCTACTCGTCGTCTTGTTTCCAACAAGCTTGAGTTTGCTCAATTCGGAGCTCATATGCAGAAGTTATGGTAGTTCTTGTTTTCTTGAGAGTGGCTTTTGTCTGGTCCCAGCGGTAGTACCGCGAGCCCAAGCGGTAGTACCACTTGGAGCTCTCAGCCATAGTACCGCTGCAGTGCCGCTCTTCTACCGCCTTGATTTTGGGTCCTGCTCTTCTCGTGTCGGATTCAACGGTAGTAGGAGCGGCAGTAGGAGCGGCAGTAGGAGCGGTAGTACCACTCTTGTGCGGTAGTACCACTGGGCCACGCGGCAGTACCGCTGTGGCCAACGGTAGTACCGCTGGCTACAGCGGTAGTGCCGCTCATACTGCTCTACCTCTCTGGCAGTTTTCAGCTCATGTTTTCTCTCTCGTTGGGGTGTTTTAACCATGCTAAGAGGTAGTACCGCTCCTCCAGCGGTAGTAAAGAAAACAATTTAAAGCAATTAAAATTAAAAGAAATAGCACAAAACCTATAAAACACTAAAACAGAACTGTTTTCATGAAAACCTAATTTTAAATAATCCTAAAATTCACCAATTAATTACTACTGATAAACAACGTCACAAAGAACCAGTAGCAAAAAGAACCATCTAAAAAGAATACTCCTAGCTCAAATTATAGGCAATCTAGTGATTTGAGCAAATTCATAAAAATTCAAATTCAAACTTTCAAATCTAGACAAACTTGATATCTACAGAAACTTCATAAAATTTCTAATATAATGCAAAAAGAATCAAATTAAAATACTAAAAATCTGAATTGATATGAATTTTCTAAAACAGTAGAGCCGGTGTTGGCCGAAGAGGGACTCTTTGGCCAACTGTTGGCCGAAAAGTCCTTTTTGGCCAGCAGTTGGCCAAAATGTCCCTCTTCGGCCAATGGTAGACCGAAAAGTCCCTCTTCGGCCAACAGGAGGCCGACAGGGTGATACTTTTGATTTTTCTGCATTAGGGTGTATAGTTTCCGAATTTGCTATAAAAATCGTCATAGTTTCAAAAAAAATTCCATCATTTGGGGGTTGTGCAAGGAGCGTGACAGCAGGGTCTTCACGAGCACGGCATTGCCTGTGGCCGATGTGGTGCGCCTTGTGCGAGGCGAGATTGAGGCGCGGGCATATGCCTTCACGGATGACCCCAAAGACCATGGCGCATAGTTCTTTACTTTCACCTGTTTTTTCGGCCTTTTTGGCCATTTTCACTCCCTCTCCCGAGGGCCCCCTGCAAAAAGATTTTGGCCTCCTTTGGTTCACAGGGTAGGGAATGTTGGGGAACGTAGCATAAATTCAAAATTTTCCTACGTGTCACCAAGATCAATCTATGGAGTCATCTAGCAACGAGGGAGGATTGGATCTACATACCCTTGTAGATCGCGCGCGGAAGCGTTCAAGAGAACGGGGTTGATGGAGTCGTACTCGTCGTGATTCAAATCACCGATGATCCTAGCGCCGAACGGACGGCACCTCCGCGTTCAACACACGTACGGAACGGAGACGTCTCCCATGCCTTGATCCAGCAAGGAGGAGGGAGAGGTTGATGGAGATCCAGCAGCACGACGGAGTGGTGGAAGTAGCGGGATTCCAACAGGGCTTCGCTAAGCGCTGCGGGAGGAGGGAGATGTGTCACGGGAGGGAGAGGGAGGCGCCAGGCCTTAGATTGGTTTGCTCCTCCTTTTCCCCACTATATATAGGGCCAAGGGAGAGGGGGAGGCGCAGCCCTTGCCCCTTCCTCCAAGGAAGGGTGCGGCCAAGGGTGGGGAGGAGTCCATCCTCCCCAAGGCACCTCGGAGGTGCCTTCCCCCTTTAGGACTCTCCCCTTTTCTCTTCTCTTGGCGCATGGGCCTCTTGGGGCTGGTGCCCTTGGCCCATATAGGCCAAGGCACACCCCCTACAGCCCATGTGCCCCCCCGGGGCAGGTGGCCCCACCCGGTGGACCCCCGGGACCCTTCCGGTGGTCCCGGTACAATACCGGTGACCCCGAAACTTGTCCCGATGGCCGAAATAGCACTTCCTATATATAATTCTTTACCTCCGGACCATTCCGGAACTCCTCGTGACGTCCGGGATCTCATCCGGGACTCCGAACAACATTCGGGTTACCGCATACTAATATCTCTACAACCCTAGCGTCACCGAACCTTAAGTGTGTAGACCCTACGGGTTCGGGAGACATGCAGACATGACCGAGACGTTCTCCGGTCAATAACCAACAGCGGGATCTGGATACCCATGATGGCTCCCACATGTTCCACGATGATCTCATCGGATGAACCACGATGTCAAGGACTCAATCAATCCCGTATACAATTCCCTTTGTCTATCGGTATGTTACTTGCCCGAGATTCGATCGTCGGAATCCAATACCTAGTTCAATCTCGTTACCGGCAAGTCTCTTTACTCGTTCCGTAACACATCATCCCGTGATCAACTCTTTGGTCACATTGCGCATATGATGATGTCCTACCGAGTGGGCCCAGAGATACCTCTCCGTTTACACGGAGTGACAAATCCCAGTCTCGATTCGTGCCAACCCAACAGACACTTTCGGAGATACCTGTAATGCACCTTTATAGTCACCCAGTTACGTTGTGACGTTTGATACACCCAAAGCATTCTACGGTATCCGGGAGTTGCACAATCTCATGGTCTAAGGAAATGATACTTGACATTAGAAAAGCTTTAGCATACGAACTACACGATCTAGTGCTTGCTTAGGATTGGGTCTTGTCCAATCACATCATTCTCCTAATGATGTGATCCCGTTATCAATGACATTCAATGTCCATGGTCAGGAAACCGTAACCATCTATTGATAACGAGCTAGTCAACTAGAGGCTTACTAGGGACATGGTGTTGTCTATGTATCCACACATGTATCTGAGTTTCCTATCAATACAATTATAGCATGGATAATAAACGATTATCATGAACAAGGAAATATAATAATAACCAATTTATTATTGCCTCTAGGGCATATTTCCAACAGTCTCCCACTTGCACTAGAGTCAATAATCTAGTTCACATCGCCATGTGATTAACACTCACAGGTCACATCGCCATGTGACTAACACCCAAGAGTTTACTAGAGTCAGTAGTCTAGTTCACATCACTATGTGATTAACACTCAACGAGTTTTAGGTTTGATCATGTTGCTTGTGAGAGAGGTTTTAGTCAACGGGTCCGAACCTTTCAGATCCGTGTGTGCTTTACAAATCTCTATGTCATCTCCTAGATGTAGCTACCACGCTCTATTTGGAGCTTATTCCAAATAACTATTCTACTTGGAGCTATTCTAAATTGTTGCTCTATTATATGCATCCGGTATCTCTACTCAGAGCTATCCGGATAGGTGTTAAGCTTGCATCGACGTAACCCTTTACGACGAACTCTTTTACCACCTCCATAATCGAGAAAATTCCTTAGTCCACTAGTTACTAAGGATGACTTTGACCGCTGTCCTGTGATCCATTCTTGGATCACTCTGGTACCCCTTGACTGACTCATGGCAAGGCACACTTCAGGAGCGGTACACAGCATAGCATACTGTAGAGCCTATGTCTTAAGCATAGGGGACGACCTTCGTCCTTTCTCTCTATTCTGCCGCGGTCGAGCTTTAAGTCTTAACTTCATACCTTACAACTTAGGCAAGAACTCCTTCTTTGACTGATCCATCTTGAACACCTTCAAGATCACGTCAAGGCATGTGCTCATTTGAAAGTACTATCAAGCGTTTTGATCTATCCTTATAGATCTTGATGCTCAATGTTCAAGCAGCTTAATCCAGGCTTTCCATTGAAAAACACTTTCCAAATAACCCTACATGCTTTCTAGAAATTCTACATCATTTCTGATCAACAATATGTCAACATATACTTATCAGAAATTCTATAGTGCTCCCACTCACTTCTTTGGAAATACAAGTTTCTCATAAACTTTGTATACACCCAAAATCTTTGATCATCTCATCAAAGCATACATTCCAACTCCGAGATGCTTACTCCAGTCCTCAGAAGGACAGCTGGAGCTTTGCATACTTATTAGCATCTTTTAGGATTGACAAAACTTTCCGGTTGTATCACATACAACCTTTCCTCAAGAAAATCGTCGAGGAAACAATGTTTTGACATCCTATCTGCAAGATTTCATAAATAATGCAGTAATCGCTAATATAATTCCAACAGACTCTTAGCATCACTACGAGTGAGAAAATCTCACCGTAGTCAACTCCTTGAACTTGTCGGAAAACATCTTAACGACAAGTCGAGCTTTCTTAATGGTGACATTTACCATCATTGTCCGTCTTCCTTTTAAAATCCATCTGTACTCAATAGCCTTACGACCATCGAGCCGTTCTGCCAAAGTCTACACTTTGTTTTCATACATGGATCCTCTCTCGGATTTTATGGCCTCGAGCCATTTATCGGAATCTGGGCCCACCATCGCTTCTCCATAGCTCGTAGGTTCATTGTTGTCTAGCAACATGACTTCCAAGACAGGGTTACGTACCACTCTGAAGTAGTACGCATCCTTGTCATCCTACGATGTTTGGTAGTGACTTGATCTGAGGTCTCATGATCAATATCATAAGCTTCCACTTCAATTGGTGTAGGTGCCACAGGAACAACTCTTTGTGCCCTGCTATACACTAGTTGAAGTGACGGTTCAATAACCTCATCAAGTCTCCACCATCCTCCCACTCAATTCTTTCGAGAGAAACTTTTCCTCAAGAAAGGACCCGATTCTAGAAACAATCCCTTATTGCTTTAGGATCTGAGACAGGAGGTATACCCAACTGTTTTGGGTGTCCTATGAAGATGCATTTATCCGCTTTGGGTTCGAGCTTATCAGCCTGAAACTTTTTCACACAAGCGTCGCAGCCCCAAACTTTTCAAGAAATGACAGCTTAGGTTTCTCTAAACCATAGTTCATATGGTGTCATCTCATCGGAATTACGTGGTGCCCTATTTAAAGTGAATGTGGTTGTCTCTAATGCCTAACCCATAAACTATCGTGGTAATTTGATAAGAGACATCATGGTATGCATCATATCTAATAGGGTGCAGTTATGATGTTCGGACACACCATCACACTATGGTGTTCCAGGCTGTATCAGTTGTGAAACAATTTCCACAATGTCTTAATTCTGTGCCAAACTCGTAATTCAGATATTCATCTCTATGATCATATCATAGATATTTTTATCCTCTTATCACGACGATCTTCCAACTTCACACTGAAATTACTTGAACCTTTCAATAATTCAGACTCGTGATTCATCAAGTAAATATACTCAACATCTACTCAAATCATCTGTGAAGAACATAACGATATCCACTACATGCCTCAACACTCACTGGACCGCACACATCAAAATGTATTACTTCCAGCAAGTTGCTTTCTAGTTCCATTTTACTGAAAACGAGGCTTTCAGTCATCTTGCCCATGTGGTATGATTTGCATGTCTCAAGTGATTCAAAATCAAGTGAGTTCAAACGGTCCATCTGTATAGAGTTTCTTCATGCATATCTACCAACAAACATGGTTCGCATGTCTCAAACTTTCAAAATGAGTGAGTCCAAAGATCCATCAACATGGAGCTTCTTCATGCGTTTTATACCGATATGACTTATGTGGCAGTGCCACAAGTAGGTGGTACTATCATTACTATCTTATATCTTTTGGCATGAACATGCGTATCACTACGATCGAGATTCAATAAACCATTCATTTTAGGTGTAAGACCATTGAAGGTATTATTCAAATAAACAGAGTAACCATTATTCTCTTTAAATGAATAACCGTATTGCGCTAGACATAATCCAATCATGTCTATGCTCAACGCAAACACCAATCTCGATGGTAGAGGGAGCGTGCGATGCTTGATCATATCAACATTGGAAACACTTCCAACACATATCGTCAGCTCACCTTTAGCTAGTCTCCGTTTATTCCGTAGCTTTTATTTCGAGTTACTAACACTTAGCAACCGAACCGGTATCTAATACCCTGGTGCTACTAGGAGTACTAGTAAAGTACACATTAACATAATGTATATCCAATATACTTCTATCGACCTTGCCAGCCTTCTAATCTACCAAGTATCTAGGGTAATTCTGCTCCAGTGGCTGTTCCCCTTATTACAGAAGCACTCAGTCTCGGGTTTGGGTTCAACTTTGGGTTTCTTCACTAGAGCAGCAGCTGAATTGCCGTTTTATGAAGTATCCCTTCATGCCCTTGCCCTTCTTGAAACTAGTGGTTTCACCAACCATCAACAATTGATGCTCCTTCTTGATTTCTACTTTCGCGGTGTCAAACATTGCGAATATCTCAAGGATCATCATATATGTCCCTGATATATTATAGTTCATTACGAAGCTCTAGCAGCTTGGTGGTAATGACTTCGGAGAACCATCACTATTTCATCTGGAAGATCAACTCCCACTCGATTCAAGCGATTGTTGTACTCAGACAATCTGAGCATAAGTTCAACAATTGAGATTTTCTCCCTTAGTTTGCAGGCTAAGAAAATTGTCGGAGGTCTTATACCTTTTGACGTGGGCACGAGCTTGAAATCCTAATTTCAGCCCTCGAAACATCTCACATGTTTCGCGACGTTTCAAAAAACGTCTTTGGTGCCTCAACTCTAAACCGTTTAACTGAACTATCATGTAGTTATCAAAACGTGTATGTCAGATGTTCGCAACATCCACAGACAACGTTCGAGGTTCAGCACACTGAGCAGTGCATTAAGGACATAAGCTTTCTAAGAAGCATTGAGGACAATCCTCAGTTTACGGACCTTGTCCGCATAATTGCTACTATCAACTTTCAACTAAATTTTCTCTAGGAACATATCTAAACAGTAGAACTGAAGCGCGAGCTACGACATAATTTGCAAAGATCTTTTGACTATGTTCAGGATAATTAAGTTCATCTTATGAACTCCCACTTAGATAAACATCCCTCTAGTCATCTAAGTGATTACATGATCTGAGTGAACTAGGCCGTGTCTGATCATCACGTGAGACGGACTAGTCAACGTCAGTGAACATCTTCATGTTGATCGTATCTTCTATACGACTCATGCTCGACCTTTCGGTCTTCTGTGTTCCGAGGCCATGTCTGTACATGCTAGGCTCGTCAAGTTAACCCTAAGTGTTTTTGCTGTGTAAAACTGTCTTACACCCGTTGTATGTGAACGTAAGGATCTATCACACCCGATCATCATGGCGTGCTTCGAAACGACGAACTGTAGCAACGGTGCACAGTTAGGGGAGAACACTTCTTGAAATTTTAATGAGGGATCATCTTATTTACTACCGTCGTTCTAAGCAAATAAGATGTATAAACATGATAAACATCACATGCAATCAAATAGTGACATGATATGGCCAATGTCATGTAGCTCCTTTGATCTCCATCTTCGGGCTCCATGATCATCTATTACAAGAACATGATCAATCTCATACATTACATATATCATTCATCACATCCTTTTGGCCATATCACATCACATAGCATACCCTGCAAAAACAACTTAGACATCCTCTAATTGTTGTTTGCATGTTTTACGTGGCTGCTATGGGTTTCTAGCAAGAACGTTTCTTACCTACGCAAAGACCACAACGTGATATGCCAATTGCTATTTACCCTTCATAAGGACCCTTTTCATCGAATCCGATCCGACTAAAGTGGGAGAGACAGACACCCGCCAGCCACCTTATGCAACTAGTGCATGTTTGTCGGTGGAACTGGTCTCACGTAAGAGTACGTGTAAGGTTGGTCCGGGCCGCTTCATCCCACGATGCCGCCGAATCAAGATAAGACTAGTAACGGCAAGCATATTGGACAAAATCAACGCCCACAACTACTTTGTGTTCTACTCGTGCATAGAATCTACGCATAGACCTAGCTCATGATGCCACTGTTGGGGAACGTAGCATAAATTCAAAATTTTCCTACGTGTCACCAAGATCAATCTATGGAGTCATCTAGAAACGAGGGAGGATTGGATCTACATACCCTTGTAGATCGCGCGCGGAAGCGTTCAAGAGAACGGGGTTGATGGAGTCGTACTCGTCGTGATTCAAATCACCGATGATCCTAGCGCCGAACGGACGGCACCTCCGCGTTCAACACACGTACGAAACGGAGACGTCTCCCATGCCTTGATCCAGCAAGGAGGAGGGAGAGGTTGATGGAGATCCAGCAGCACGACGGCGTGGTGGAAGTAGCGGGATTCCAACAGGGCTTCGCTAAGCGCTGCAGGAGGAGGGAGATGTGTCACGGGAGGGAGAGGGAGGCGCCAGGCCTTAGATTGGTTTGCTCCTCCTTTTCCCCACTATATATAGGGCCAAGGGAGAGGGGGAGGCGCAGCCCTTGCCCCTTCCTCCAAGGAAGGGTGCGGCCAAGGGTGGGGAGGAGTCCATCCTCCCCAAGGCACCTCGGAGGTGCCTTCCCCCTTTAGGACTCTCCCCTTTTTCTCTTCTCTTGGCGCATGGGCCTCTTGGGGCTGGTGCCCTTGGCCCATATAGGCCAAGGCACAACCCCTACAGCCCATGTGCCCCCCCCCCGGGGCAGGTGGCCCCACCCGATGGACCCTCGGGACCCTTCCGGTGGTCCCGGTACAATACCGGTGACCCCGAAACTTGTCCCGATGGCCGAAATAGCACTTCCTATATATAATTCTTTACCTCTGGACCATTCCGGAACTCCTCGTGACGTCCGGGATCTCATCCGGGACTCCGAACAACATTCGGGTTACCGCATACTAATATCTCTACAACCCTAGCGTCACCGAACCTTAAGTGTGTAGACCCTACGGGTTCGGGAGACATGCAGACATGACCGAGACGTTCTCCGGTCAATAACTAACAGCGGGATCTGGATACCCATGATGGCTCCCACATGTTCCACGATGATCTCATCGGATGAACCACGATGTCAAGGACTCAATCAATCCCGTATACAATTCCCTTTGTCTATCGGTATGTTACTTGCCCGAGATTCGATCGTCGGAATCCAATACCTAGTTCAATCTCGTTACTTGCAAGTATCTTTACTCGTTCCGTAACACATCATCCCGTGATCAACTCTTTGGTCACATTGCGCATATGATGATGTCCTACCGAGTGGGCCCAGAGATACCTCTCCATTTACACGGAGTGACAAATCCCAGTCTCGATTCGTGCCAACCCAACAGACACTTTCGGAGATACCTGTAATGCACCTTTATAGTCACCCAGTTACGTTGTGATGTTTGATACACCCAAAGCATTCCTACGGCATCCGGGAGTTGCACAATCTCATGGTCTAAGGAAATGATACTTGACATTAGAAAAGCTATAGCATATGAACTACACGATCTAGTGCTATGCTTAGGATTGGGTCTTGTCCATCACATCATTCTCCTAATGATGTGATCCCGTTATCAATGACATTCAATGTCCATGGTCAGGAAACCGTAACCATCTATTGATCAACGAGCTAGTCAACTAGAGGCTTACTAGGGACATGGTGTTGTCTATGTATCCACACATGTATCTGAGTTTCCTATCAATACAATTATAGCATGGATAATAAACGATTATCATGAACAAGGAAATATAATAATAACCAATTTATTATTGCCTCTAGGGCATATTTCCAACAGGGAAATCATAGGAATAGAAAAATCATAGGAAATGAGATGACATGCATCTCAAATCCTATGAGTAGGAATAGAAAAGAAGATGTCCTTTGATTCACTTCATAGGATTTTTTCATTGAGTCTAGGCTAATGTTTATTTTCCTATGAAATGTGGAAGATAGGAAGAATTCCTCCGCAGGAATAGGATTCCATTCCTACAAACCAAAGGGCTCTAAAGGATTTTTTATTGCAAAAATCCTATCCTATGGAATTCCTATAAAAATCCTCCAAACCAAAGGAGGCCTTTCTTTCTATCTAATTGAATGGCAGAGCGCCTGCCTTTAACCCTCAAAAAATAGAACTGCAAATTTAAGTTTTCCATTTGCGGGAATTCACTAGAGATGAACTTACACACTAGTTTTGCGAATTCATCTCGGATCAGCAAACCATAAATGGCATTTTTCGATAATTTAACTAGCAAAATCTAACATGGCGCCGCCCTAGCCCTAACTAAGTCCAAATCGGCTCACCGGAGCCCTAGGGTGCGGCGGCGACATCGTCACAGCTCACTCCTCACCGGAGCAAAGGTTGACGAAGACGCGGGTCTCCTCGTCGGAGCAAAGGTCGACGAAGACGCGTGTCTCCTCGTCGGCCATGCGCACCTATTCCTCCTCCTTCTCCCGCCACGTGCGCTCGTCGGCGACCCCCTCCCCCTGTTCTAATAGGAGGTCTTCGAGCTCCTCGGCGAGCCGGTGGTGCTTCCGCTCCTATTCTTCCTCCCGCTCGCAGCACGCCAGGAGCATGGCGGTGGCGGTATCGATGGCATTGGCGAATCACGTCGGGTCGTCCCCTCGAGCTCGCCCTCCCTCTTTGGTGGCAGCAGCAGCGTGCACACGCTGGAGGAGATCCCCGCCTCGTAGCGGTGCGCGTGGCGGCGGTCAAACTCGTCGACCTCACGGCGGAGGAGTGACAGGGGCGGCGATAGGCCCCTGTTCGTCCACCGGTGCGCGGCTCGCTTCCTCGCAGCGTCAGCGGTGACGCGGCGCTTGCGCTCCTCATCAGAGCTACTGCCGCCGCCACATCCTATTGGCCCTCTGCTGTGCCTCATAGTGGTACCGCGGTGGATGATCTATGGTGGGAGGCGACAGATTTGGTCGCCAGCGCCGAGCAATATGTGGGGGATTTCGCGGTGGGCAGCAACGAAGGTTACGGGTTGTGACCTGTATCCAGGGTTCCGCGCGGTTAAAGTATAGGCTGGGGTGATAGATTTGTTGCGCCTTGAAACACATTTATAGGCCGGCCCGCCTATACAATGTTTGCAATGGCCTCAAATCAAATGTTAAGTTTGACCAAATTTTGAAATAAGACTTGATTTTCATTGAAATTTGATAAAAAATACTACGAAATTTACACTAAAATTTAATCTAAATGACGGAAGGCTAGAACTTAACCTTAAATAAACTAATCTAGACGCCACTAGGGCCAATCTCGTCGTCGTTCGTCGCCATGTCAACGTTAGAGGGGCCAGCCTCGTCGCCGTTTGTCACCGTCTCGACGAAGTACGACGGGGGAGAGGCTCATTAGGCCCTTCCACCTAGGCAAGCGAGCTCCTCACTGCCCATTCTTGCTCCACCACCACCAGGCGTGAGCGCATGCGCATACGTCTGTCATTGCGTCTCCACCTCCAGCTCCGCTGCTTCGCGAGCCCGGCTAAAGGCTTGCTCTACCTGGATGCGGTGAGCGTTTGCCATGTCGCTCCAGCATCCTCGCGAGGACCAGCAGAGGCTGCAGACCTTGCCGCGTTCAGCTACTCGTGGGCCGCACACTAGAGAGCCATGAAGGAGGCGGCATTATCCTCCTCCCGATGGGCGATCATCTGGGTCATGATGGAGGTGACATCATCCTCCCTCTGGAAATCATCTATTGCGGCTCGGCCGACGCCGTCTAGGCGTTGAGTTGCTTGTAGACCGCTCGCTCTGCGGCCATGAGGGAGCGGGCATGCTCATCCCTCTCTGCGCTCTCGAGGGAACACACACTGACGGCAACCTCCATGTCCGCGTTCGCCTCCTTGAAAGTCGGCCTCGCTAATACGCCTCCAACGTATCTATAATCTTTGATTGTTCCATGCTATTATATTATCTATTTTGGATGTTAATGGGCTTATTTTTACACTTCTATATTATTTTTGGGACTAACCTATTAACCGAAGGCCCAACCCAAATTGTTGTTTTTTTGCCTATTTTAGAGTTTCGCCGAAAAAGGAATATCAAACGGAGTCCAAACGGAATGAAACCTTCGGGAGCGTTACTTTTGGAACAAACGTGATCCAGGAGACTTGGAGTGGACGTCAAGAAACAATCGAGGAGGTCACGAGGCAGGGGGGCGCGCCCACCCCCCTGGGTGCGCCCTCCACCCTCGTGGTCCCCTCGTTGCTCCACCGACCTACTTCTTCCTCCTATATATATCCATATACCCCGCAAACATCCAGGAGCACCACGAAAACCTAATTCCACCACCGCAACCTTCTGTACCCAAGAGATCCTATCTTTGAGCCTTTTCCGGAGCTCCGTCGGAGGGGGCATCGATCACGGAGGGCCTCTACATCAACTCCATGGCCTCTCCGATGATGTGTGAGTAGTTTACTTCAGACCTTCGGGTCCATAGCTAGTAGCCAGATGGCTTCTTCTCTCTCTTTGGATCTCAATACAAAGTTCTCCTCGATTCTCTTGGAGATCTATTCAATGTAACTCTTGTTTTTGCGGTGTGTTTGTCGAGATCCGATGAATTGTGGGTTTATGATCCAGATTATCTATGAAGAATATTTGAATCTTCTCTGAATTCTTTTATGTATGATTGGTCTATCTTTGCAACACTCTTCGAATTATTAGTTTGGTTTGGCCTACTAGATTGATCTTTCTTGCAATGGGAGAAGTTCTTAGCTTTGGGTTCAATCTTGCGGTGCTCGATCCCAGTGACATAAAGGGAAACGACACGTATTGTATTGTTGCCATCGAGGATAAAAAGATGGGGTTTACATCATATTGCATGAGTTTATCCCTCTACATCATGTCATCTTGCTTAAGGTGTTACTCTGTTCTTATGAACTTAATACTCTAGATACATGCTGGATAGCGGTCGATGTGTGGAGTAATAGTAGTAGATGCATAATCGTTTTGGTCTACTTGTCACGGACGTGATGCCTATATACATGATCATGCCTAGATATTCTCATAATTATTCGCTTTTCTATCAGTTGCTCGACAGTAATTTGTTCACCCACTGTAATACTTATGCTATCTTGAAAGAAGCCACTAGTGAAACCTATGGCCCTCGGGTCTATTCTCCATCATACAAGTTTCCAATCTACTTTATTTTGCAATCTTTAATTTCAATCTATATCATAAAAATACCAAAAATATTTACCTTATTATCATCATCTCTATCAGATCTCACTCTTGCAAGTGGCCGTGAAGGGATTGACAACCCCTTTATCGCGTTGGTTGCGACGTTCTTATTTGTGTGTGTAGGTACGAGGTGACTCGCGCGTGGTCTCCTACTGGATTGATACCTTGGTTCTCAAAAACTGAGGGAAATACTTACGCTGCTTTACTGCACCACCCTTTTCTCTTCAAGGGAAAACCAACGCAATGCTCAAGAGGTATCAAGAAGGATTTCTGGCGCCGTTGCCGGGGAGGCTTACGCAAAGTCAAGTCAAGATTTTTTCTCCCGTCAACAAGCCATTTCTGGTGCCGTTGCCGGGGAGATCTACGCTAAGTCAAGACATACCAAGTACCCATCGCAACTCTTACCCTTCGCATTACATTATTTGCCATTTGCCTCTCGTTTTCCTCTCCCCCACTTCACCCTTGCCGTTTTATTCGCCCTCTTTTTCTTTCGCCCTCTTTTTCCGTTCGCCTCTTTTTCGCTTGCTTCTTGTTTGCTTGTGTGTTGGATTGCTTGCTTGTCACGATGGCTCAAGATAATACTAAATGTGTGACTTTGCCAATACCAACAATAATGATTTTATTAGCACTCTGATTGCTCCTCTTACCGATGCTGAATCTTGTAAAATTAATACTGCTTTGCTGAATCTTGTCATGAAAGATCCGTTTTCTAGCCTTCCTAGTGAAGATGCCGCTACCCATCTAAACAACTTTGTTGATTTGTGTGATATGCAAAAGAAGAAAGATGTGAACAACAATATTGTTAAACTTAAGCTATTTCTGTTTTCGCTTAGAGATCATGCTAAAGCTTGGTTTTCGTCTTTGCCTAAAAATAGTATTGATTCATGGAATAAATGCAAAGATGCTTTTATCTCTAAGTATTTTCCTCCCGCTAAGATCATCTCTCTTAGAAACGATATTATGAATTTTAAGCAACTTGATCATGAACATGTTGCACAAGCTTGGGAGAGGATGAAATTAATGATACGTAATTTCCCTACACATGGATTGAATTTATGGATGATTATACAAAAAAATTATGCCGGATTGGATTTTGCTTCTAGAAATATTTTAGATTCAGCCGCGGAAGGCACTTTTATGGAAATCACTTTAGGAGAAGCTACCAAACTCCTAGATAATATTATGGTTAATTATTCTCAATGGCACATTGAAAGATCTACTAGTAAAAAGGTGCATGCAATTGAAGAGATTAATGTTTTGAGTGGAAAGATGGATGAACTTATGAAATTGTTTGCTAATAAGAGTGCTCCTACTGATCCTAATGATATGCCTTTGTCTACTTTGACTGAGAATAATAATGAATATATGTATGTGAATTTTGTTGGTAGGAACAATTTTGGTAATAACGCGTATAGAGGTAATTTTAATTCTAGGCCGTTTCCTAGTAATTCCTCTAATAATTATGGTAATTCCTACAACAATTCCTATGGAAATTATAATAAGATGCCCTCTGATTTTGAATCTAGTATTAAAGAATTTATTACTCCGCAAAAGAGTTTCAATGCTTTGATTGAAGAAAAATTGCTTAAGATTGATGAGTTGGCTAGGAACATGGATAGAATTTCTCTTGATGTTGATTCTTTGAAACTTAGATCTATTCCACCTAAGCATGATATCAATGAGTCTCTCAAAGCCATGAGAATTTCCATTGATGAGTGCAAAGAAAGAACCGCTAGGATGCATGCTAAGAAAGATTATTTTGTAAAAGCGTGTTCTTCTAGTTTTCATGATAATAAAGATGAAGATCTAAAAGTTATTGATGTGTCCCCTATTAAATCTTTGTTTTGCAATATGAATCTTGATAATGATGGTACTGGAGATGAGTCAACTTTAGTTAGAAGGCGTCCCAAAAATTTGGAGTTTTTAGATCTTGATGCAAAAAATTTCAAAAGTGGGATTGAAGAGGTTAAAACTTTAAATAGCAACGAACCCACTATCTTGGATTTCAAGGAATTTAATTATGATAATTTCTCTTTATTAGATTGTATTTCCTTGTTGCAATCCGTGCTAAATTCTCCTCATGCTTATAGTCAAAATAAAGCTTTTACTAAACATATCATTCATGCTTTGATGCAATCTTATGAGGAAAACTTGAGTTGGAAGTTTCTATCCCTAGAAAACTTTATGATGAGTGGGAATCTACAATTAAAATTAAATTTAAAGATCATGAGTGCTATGCTTTGTGTGATTTTGGTGCTAGTGTTTCCACGATTTCAAAAACTTTGTGTGATTTGCTAGGTTTCCGTGAATTTGATGATTGTTCCCTAACTTGGACCTTGTGGATTCCACTATTAAGAAACCTATGGGAAAGATTAATGATGTTCTTATTGTTGCAAATAGGAATTATGTGCCTGTATATTTCATTGTTCTTGATATAGATTGCAATCCTTCATGTCCTATTATTCTTGGTAGACCTTTCCTTAGAACGATTGGTGCAATTATTGATATGAAGGAAGGGAATATTAAATTCCAATTTCCATTAAGGAAAGGCATGGAACACTTCCCTAGAAAGAAATTTAAATTACCATATGAATCTATTATGAGATCCACTTATGGATTGCCTACCAAAGATGGCAATACCTAGATCTATCTTTGCTTTTATGCCTAGCTAGGTGCGTTAAACGATAGCGCTTGTTGGGAGGAAACCCAATTCTATTTTTATTCCTTGATTTTTGATCCTGTTTAGTAATAAATAATTTATCTAGCCTCTGTTTTTGTTGTGTTTTTTGTGTTTAATTAGTGTTTGTGCCAAGTAGAACCGTTGGGAAGACTTGGGGAAAGTCTTTTTGATCTTGCTGTAAAAAACAGAAACTTTAGCGCTCACGAGAATTGCTGCCATTTTTTATTGGAGAGTGCTATTTAGTTAATTCTTTTTGCAGATGATTAATATATACATTACTCACGTCCAGCAATTTATTTTAGAATTTTTGGGGTTCCATAAGTTTGCTTTAGTTACGGATTACTACAGACTGTTCTGTTTTAGACAGATTCTGTTTTCCGTGTGTTGTTTGCTTATTTTAATGAATCTATGGGTAGTAAAAGAGTTTATAAACCATAGAGAAGTTGGAATACAGTAGGTTTAACACCAATATAAATAAATAATGAGTTCATTACAGTACCTTGAAGTGGTGTTTTGTTTTCTTTCGCTAATGGAGCTCACGAGATTCTCTTGCTAAGTTTTGTGTTGTAAAGTTTTCAAGTTTGTTTAAAGAATTGATGGATTATGGAACAAGGAGTGGCAAGAGCCTAAGCTTGGGGATGACCATGGCACCCCAAGGTAAAATACAAGGACACCAAAAATCCTAATCTTGGGGATGCCTTGGAAGGCATCCCCTCTTTTGTCTTCGTTCATCGGTAACTTTACTTGGAGCTATATTTTTATTCGCCACATGATATGTGTTTTGCTTGGAGCGTCTTGTATGATTTGAGTCTTTGATTTTTAGTTTACCACAATCATCCTTGCTGTACGCACCTTTTGAGAGAGACACACATGAATTAGAATTTATTAGAATACTCTATGTGTTTCACTTATATCTTTTGAGCTATATAGTTTTTTGCTCTAGTGCTTCACTTATATCTTTTAGAGCGCGGCAGTGGTTCTATTTTATAGAAATAATTGAACTCTCATGATTCACTTATATTATTTTGAGAGTCCTTTAGAACAACATGGCAATTTGCTTTTAGGCGTAATAAAAACTTTCATATAAGTGCATTGAATACTAAGAGAAGTTTGATACTTGATGATTGTTTTGAGATATGGAGATGGTGATATTAGAGTCTTGATAGTTGAGTAGTTGTGAATTTGAAAAATACTTGTGTTGAAGTTTGTGATTCCCGTAGCATGCACGTATGGTGAACCGTTATGTGGTGAAGTCGGAGCATGATTTATTTATTGATTGCCTTCCTTATGAGTGGCGGTTGGGGACGAGCGATTGTCTTTTCCTACCAATCTATCCCCCTAGGAGCATGCACGTAGTACTTTGCTTCGATAACTAATAGATTTTTGCAATAAGTATGTGAGTTCTTTATGACTAATGTTGAGTCCATGGATTATACGCACCCTCACCCTTCCACAATTGCTAGCCTCTCTAGTACCGCGCAACTTTCACCGGTACCATAAACCCACCATATACCTTCCTCAAAACAGCCACCATACCTACCTATTATGGCATTTCCATAGCCATTCCGAGATATATTGCCATGCAACTTTCCACCATTCTGTTTGCTATGACACGCTTCATCATTGTCATATTGCTTTGCATGATCATGTGGTTGACATCGTATTTGTGGCAAAGGCACCGTTCATATTTTTTTTCATACATGTCACTCTTGATTCATTGCATATTCCAGTACACCGCCGGAGGCATTCACATAGAGTCATATTTTGTTCTAAGTATTGAGTTGTAAGTAAAAAGAAGTGTGATGATCATCATTATTAGAGCATTGTCCCAGTGAGGAAATGATGATGGAGACTATGATTCCCCCACAAGTCGGGATGAGACTTCGGACAAAAAAAAGAGGCGAAAAAGAAAAAAAGGCCCAAATAAAAAAAGAAAAAAAAGAAAAAATGAGAGAAAAAGAGAGAAGGGGCAATGTTACTATCCTTTTTACACACTTGTGCTTCAAAGTAGCACCATGATCTTCATGATAGAGAGTCTCTTATGTTGTCACTTTCATAAACTAGTGGGAATTTTACATAGAACTTGGCTTGTATATTCCAATGATGGGCTTCCTCAAATTGCCCTAGGTCTTCATGAGCAAGCAGGTTGGATGCACACCCACTTAGTTTCTTTTGCTGAGCTTTCATCCACTTTTAGTTCTAGTGCATCTGTTGCATGGAAATCCCTACTCACTCACATTGATATCTATTAATGGGCATCTCCATAGCT
Source organism: Triticum urartu (assembly GCF_003073215.2). Taxonomy (NCBI): domain Eukaryota; kingdom Viridiplantae; phylum Streptophyta; class Magnoliopsida; order Poales; family Poaceae; genus Triticum; species Triticum urartu. Next base: position 673,097,467 of record NC_053024.1, read on the forward strand.
CGTTGATACGCCTAGTTGATGTGAGATTATCTTCTTCACAACCACCATTCTATTCCATGATAGTGTAAATATCCATGGCTCACGCTCATATATTGCGTGAAGATTGAAAAAGTTTGAGAACATCAAAAGTATGAAACAATTGCTTGGCTTGTCATCGGGGTTGTGCATGATTTAATATTTTGTGTGATGAAGATAGAGCATAGCTAGACTATATGATTTTGTAGGGATAACTTTCTTTGGCCATGTTATTTTGAGAAGACATGATTGCTTAGTTAGTATACTTGAAGTATTATTATTTCTATGTCAATATTAAACTTTTATCTTGAATCTTTTGGATCTGAACATTCATGCCACAATAAATAAAAATTACATTGAGAAATATGTTAGGAAGCATTCCACATCAAAAATTCTATTTTTATCATTTACCTGCTCGAGGACGAGCAGGAATTAAGCTTGGGGATGCTTGATACGTCTTCAATGTATCTATAATTTTTTATTGTTCCATTCTATTATATTATCTATTTTGGATGTTAATGGGCTTATTTTTCCACTTTTATATTATTTTTGGGACTAACCTATTAACCGGAGGCCCAACCCAAATTGCTGTTTTTTGCCTATTTTAGAGTTTCGCCGAAAAGGAATATCAAATGGAGTCCAAACAGAATGAAACCTTCGGGAGCGTTATTTTTGGAACAAACGTGATCCAGGAGACTTGGAGTGGACATCAAGAAACAATCGCGGAGGCCACGAGGCAGGTGGGCGCGCCATCCACCCTCGTGGGCCCCTCCTTGCTCCACCGACCTACTTCTTCCTCCTATATATATCCATATACCTCACAAACATCCAGGAGCACCACGAAAACCTAATTCCACCACCGCAACCTTCTGTACCCAAGAGATCCCATCTTGGGGCCTTTTCCGAAGCTCCGCTGGAGGGGGCATCGATCACGGAGGGCCTCTACATCAACTCCATGGCCTCTCCGATGATGTGTGAGTAGTTTACTTCAGACCTTCGGGTCCATAGCTAGTAGCTAGGTGGCTTCTTCTCTCTCTTTGGATCTCAATACAAAGTTCTCCTCAATTCTCTTGGAGAAATATTCGATGTAACTCTTCTATTTGCGGTGTGTTTGTCAAGATCCGATGAGTTGTGGGTTTATGATCCAGATTATCTATGAACAATATTTGAATCTTCTCTGAATTCTTTTATGTATGATTGGTTTATCTTTGCAAGTCTCTTCGAATTATCAGTTTGGTTTGGCCTACTAGATTGATCTTTCTTGCAATGGGAGAAGTGCTTAGCTTTGGGTTCAATCTTGCGGTGCTCGATCCAAGTGACATAAAGGGAAACGACATGTATTGTGTTGTTGCCATCGAGGATAAAAAGATGGGGTTTACATCATATTGCATGAGTTTATCCCTCTACATCATGTCATCTTGCTTAAGGCGTTACTCTGTTCTTATGAACTTAATACTCTAGATGCATGCTGGATAGCGGTCGATGTGTGGAGTAATAGTAGTAGATGCAGAATCGTTTCGGTCTACTTGTCACGGACGTGATGCCTATATACATGATCATGCCTAGATATTCTCATAATTATTCGCTTTTCTGTCAATTGCTCGACAGTAATTTGTTCACCCACCGTAATACTCATGCTGTCTTGAGAGAAGCCACTAGTGAAACCTATGGCCCCCGGGTCTATTCTCCATCATACAAGTTTCCAATCTACTTTATTTTGAAATCTTTACTTTCAATCTATATCATAAAAATACCAAAAATATTTATCTTATTATTATCATCTCTATCAGATCTCACTCTTGCAAGTGGCCATGAAGGGATATACAACCCCTTTATCGCGTTGGTTGCGAGGTTCTTATTTGTGTGTGTAGGTACGAGGTGACTTGCACGTGGTCTCCTACTGGATTGATACCTTGGTTCTCAAAAACTGAGGGAAATACTTATGCTGCTATACTGTACCACCCTTTCCTCTTCAAGGGAAAACCAGCGCAGTGCTCAAGAGGTAGCACTCGCACGGTGGTACGTCTCATCGTTGCGCCAAGAGACGAACTAGTTGTACGCCACGAGATGATCATGCCACAACGGCTGCGGCTGCAGCTGTTGCTGCTCCTCCTCTGGGAACTCCTGCTGCGGCTCCAGCTTCACCTCCTCCTCACTCTCCCCCCTATCAAGGCAGGTGCCGCCACTCCCCTTGTCGTCAGATGGAAGAGGAGTTGGGTCCTGCCCTAGAGGGCAGCGACAACGCACAACCTGGGTGAGGCCGTGAGGGTGGGGCGGTGGGCTAGGTGGTGGCTAGGCGGCATGGGTGGCTGGCTACAATGAGAGGGAACTGACGATGACATGTACCTAGGGTAGGGCAATAGACTTGATCTAAGCATGCTTCCCAAGGACACTGCCCTACAGTCGAAGACATTCAAACAACAAATTCTACCGACTAGAATCACCTCAAGATGCAACCCACTCGACCATGAGTTCCACCCGGATAACCCAATTCCATTCGACCAGGATATAATCATCCGACCACATCAGAAACCACTCGGAGTACAGAAGATCTAAGGTCACTCTGGATGGCAACGGTCAGGCATTCACTCTGTAGTCTTAAGGGTCATTTATATCACTCTAATGCTGACATTACCAGTAATGTCTCCTATCAATTTACATTGAACCCTATGTAACGGGGGATGGCTGGGGTCCTGGCGCACTCTATATAAGCCACCCCCTCCTCTGGGACAAGGGTTCACACCCCTTGTAACTTCACGCATAATCCAATCGACAAGCCTCCGGGCACCGAGACGTAGGGTTTTTACTTCCTCTGTGACGGGCCTGAACTCGTAAATCTGGCATGCACAACTTCACCGTAGCTAGGATCTTGCCTCCTCATACCTACCCCCATTCTACTGTCAGACATAGAACCACGACAGTTGGCGCCCACCCTGGGGCAGGTGTTGGGGAACATAGTAATTTCAAAAAAAAATCCTACGCACACACAGGATCATGGTGATGCATAGCAAAGAGAGGGGAGAGTGTGTCCACGTACCCTCATAGACCAAAAGCGAAAGCGTTAGCACAACGCGGTTGATGTAGTCGTATGTCTTCACGATACGACCGATCCAAGTACCGAACACACGACACCTCTGAGTTCAGCACACGTTCAGCTCGATGACGTCCCACGAACTCCGATCCAGTAGAGCTTCGAGGGAGAGTTCCGCCAGCAAGACGGCGTGATGATGGTGATGATGATGCTACCGACACAGGGCTTCGCCTAAGCACTGCTACGATATGACCGAGGTGGATTATGGTGGAGGGGGGCACCGCACACGGCTAAAAGATCAATGATCAATTGTTGTGTCTCCAAGGGGTGCCCCCTCCCCGTATATAAAGGAGTGGAGGAGGGGGAGGGCCGGCCCTCTCTATGGCGTGCCCAAGGGGAGTCCTACTCCCACCGGGAGTAGGATTCCCCCTTTCCTAGTAGAACTAGGAGCCCTTCCAAGTAATAGGAGTAGGAGAGAAGGAAAGGGAAAAAAAGAAGAGAAGGAAGGAGGGGGCGCTGCCCCTCCCCCGAGTCCAATTCGGACTAAGCATTGGGGGGGGGTAGCCTCTCCTCTCTCTTTCCCCTAAAGCCCAATAAGGCCCATATACTCCCCGGCGAATTCCCGTAACTCTCCGGTACTCCAAAAAATACCCGAATAACTCGGAACCTTTCCGATGTCCGAATATAGTCGTCCAATATATCGATCTTTACATCTTGACCATTTCGAGACTCCTCGTCATGTCCCCTATCTCATCCGGGACTCCGAACTACCTTCGGTACATCAAAACACATAAACTCATAATACAAATCGTCACCGAACGTTAAGCGTGCGGACCCTATGGGTTCGAGAACTATGTAGACATGACCGAGACACGTCTCCGGTCAATAACCAATAGTGGAACTTGGATGCTCATATTGGCTCCTACATATTCTACGAAGATCTTTATCGGTCAAACCGCATAACAACACACGTTGTTCCCTTTGTCATCGGTATGTTACTTGCCCGAGATTCGATCATCGGTATCTCAATACCTAGTTCAATCTCGTTACCGGCAAGTCTCTTTACTCGTTCCGTAATACATCATCCCGCAACTAACTCATTAGTTGCAATGCTTGCAAGGCTTAAGTGATGTGTATTACTGAGTGGGCCCAGAGATACCTCTCCGACAATCGGAGTGACAAATCCTAATATCAAAATACGCCAACCCAACAAGTACCTTCGGAGACACCTGTAGAGAACCTTTATAATCATCCAGTTACGTTGTGACATTTGGTAGCACACAAAGTGTTCCTTCGATAAACGGGAGTTGCATAATCTCATAGTCATAGGAACATGTATAAGTCATGAATAAAGAAGTAGCAACAAACTAAATGATCATTGTGCTAAGCTAACGGAATGGGTCAAGTCAATCACATCATTCTCCTAATGATGTGATCCCGTTAATCAAATGAAAACTCATGTCTATGGTTAGGAAACTTAACCATCTTTGATTAACGTGCTAGTCAAGTAGAGGCATACTAGTGACACTATGTTTGTCTATGTATTCACACATGTATTATGTTTCCGGTTAATACAATTCTAGCATGAATAATAAACATTTATCATGAAATAAGGAAATAAATAATAACTTTATTATTGCCTCTAGGGCATATTTCCTTCAGTCTCCCACTTGCACTAGAGTCAATAATCTAGTTCACATCGCCATGTCATTTAACACCAATAGTTCACATCACCATGTGATTAACACCCATAGTTCACATCGTCATGTGACCAACACCCAAAGGGTTTACTAGAGTCAATAATCTAGTTCACATCGCTATGTGATCAACACCCAATGAGTACCAAGGTGTGATCATGTTTTGCTTGTGAGAGAAGTTTGGTCTACGGGTCTGCCACATTCAGATCCGTATGTATTTTTGCAAACTTCTATGTCAACAATGCTCTGCACGGAGCTACTCTAGATAATTCCTCCCACTTTCAAAATGTATCCAGATTGAGACTTAGAGTCATCTGGATCAGTGTCAAAATTTTCATCGACGTAACCCTTTACGACTAACCTTTTGTCACCTCCATAATCGAGAAACATATCCTTATTCCACTAAGGATAAGTTTTTTTACCACTGTCCAGTGATCTACTCCTAGATCACTATTGTACTCCCTTGCTAAACTTAGTGTAGGGTATACAATAGATCTGGTACACAGCATGGCATACTTTATAGAAACTATGGCTGAGGCATAGGGAATGACTTTCATTCTCTTTCTATCTTCTGTCGTGGTCGGGCTTTGAGTCTTACTCAATTTCACACCTTGTAACACAGGTAAGAACTCTTTCTTTGTCTATTCCATTTTGAACTACTTCAAAATCTTGTCAAGGTATGTACTCATTGAAAAAAACTTATCAAGCGTCTTGATCTATCTCTATAGATCTTGATGCTCAATATGTAAGTAGCTTCACCGAGGTCTTTATTTTGAAAAACTCCTTTCAAATACTCCTTTACGCTTTCCAGAAAATTCTACATTATTTCCGATCAACGATATGTCATTGACATATATTTATCAGAAATGTTGTAGTGCTCCCACTCACTTTCTTGTAAATACAAGCTTCACCACAAGTCTGTATAAAACAATATGCTTTGATCTACTCATCAAAGCGTATATTCCAACTCTAAGATGCTTGCACCAGTCCATAGATGGATCGCTGGAGCTTGCACATTTTGTTAGCACCTTTAGGATCGACAAAACCTTCTAGTTGCATCATATACAACTCTTCTTTAAGAAATCCATTAAGGAATGTAGTTTTGACATCCATTTGCCAGATTTAATAAAATGTGGCAATTTGCTAACATGATTCAGACAGACTTAAGCATCGCTACGAGTGAGAAAATCTCATCGTAGTCAACACCTTGAACTTTGTCAAAACCTTTTTTCGACAAGTCTAGCTTTGTAGATAGTAACACTACTATCAGCATCTGTCTTCCTCTTGAAGATCCATTTATTTTCTATGGCTTTCCGATCATCGGACAAGTCAACCAAAGTCCACACTTTGTTCTCATACATGGATCCCATCTCAGATTTCATGGCCTCAAGCCATTTTGCGGAATCTGGGCTCATCATCGCTTCCTCATAGTTCGTAGGTTCATCATGGTCAATTAACATGACCTCCAGAACAGGATTACCGCACCAGTCTGGTGCGTCTCTCACTCTGGTTGACCTACGAGGTTCGGTAGTAACTTGATTTGAAGTTACATGATCATCATCATTAGCTTCCTCACTAATTGGTGTAGGAGTCACAGAAACAGATTTCTGTGATGAACTACTTTCCAATAAGGGAGCAGGTACAGCTACCTCATCAAGTTCTACTTTCCTCCCACTCACTTCTTTCGAGAGAAATTCCTTCTCTAGAAAGGATCCATTCTTAGCAACAAATATCTTGCCTTCGGATCTGTGATAGAATGTGTACCCAATAGTTACTTTTGGGTATCCTATGAAGACACACTTCTCCGACTTGGGTTTGAGCTTATCAAGATGAAACTTTTTCACATAAGCATCGCAACCCCAAACTTTAAGAAATGACAGCTTAGGTTTCTTCCTAAACCACAGTTCATACGGTGTCGTCTCAACGGATTTAGATGGTGCCCTTTTAATGTGAATCCAGCTGTCTCTAATGCATAACCCCAAAACGATAGTGGTAAATCGGTAGGAGACATCATAGATTGCAATATATCAAATAAAGTACGGTTATGACGTTCGGACACACCATTACACTATGGTGTTCCAGGTGGCATGAGTTTGTGAAACTATTCCACATTGTTTTAATTGAAGACCAAACTCGTAACTCAAATATTCGCCTCTGCGATCAGATCGTAGAAACTTTATTTTCTTGTTACGATGATTTTCCACTTCACTCTGAAATTCTTTGAACTTTTCAAATGTTTCAGACTTATGTTTCTTCAAGTAGATATACCCATATCTGCTCAAATCATCTATGAAGGTTAGAAAATAACGATACCCGCCGCGAGCCTCAGCACTCATCGGACCTCATACATCAGTATGTATTATATCCAATAAGTCAGTTGCTCGCCCCATTGTTCTGAAGAACGAAGTCTTAGTCATCTTTTCCCATGAGGCATGGTTCGCAAACATCAACTGAATCATAATCAAGTGATTCCAAAAGCCCATTAATATGGACTTTCTTCATGCGCTTTACACCAATATGACTTAAACGACAGGGCCACAAATAAGTTGCACTATCATTATTAATTTTGCATCTTTTGGCTTCAATATTATGAATATGTGTATCACTACGATCGAGATTCAAGAAACCATTTTCATTGGGTGTATAACCATAGAAGGTTTTATTCATGTAAACAGAATAACAATTATTCTCTAACTTAAATGAATAACCGTATTGCAATAAACATGATCAAATCATATTCATGCTCAACACAAACACCAAATAACACTTATTTAGGTTCAACACTAGTCCCCAAAGTATAGGGAGTGTGCGATGATGATCATATCATTCTTGGAACTACTTCCAACACACATCATTACTTCACCCTTAACTAGTCTCTATTCATTCTACAACTCCCGTTTCAAGTTACTACTCTTAGCAACTGAACTAGTATCAAATACCGAGGGGTTGCTATAAACACTAGTAAAGTACACATCAATAACATGTATATCCAATATACCTTTGTTCACTTTGCCATTCTTCTTATCCGCCAAATACTTGGGGCAGTACCGCTTCCAGTGACTAGTCCCTTTGCAGTAAAAGCACTTAGTCTCAGGCTTAGGTCCAGACTTGGGATTCTTCACTTGAGAAGCAACATGTTTTCCGTTCTTCTTGAAGTTTCCCTTCTTCCCTTTGCGCTTTTCTTGAAACTAGTGGTCTTGTTAACCATCAACACTTGATGCTTTTCTTGATTTCTACCTTCGTCGATTTCAGCATCACGAAGAGCTTAGGAATCGTTTCCGTTATCCCTTGCATATTATAGTTCATCACGAAGTTCTAGCAACTTGGTGATAATGACTAGAGAACTCTGTCAATCACTATCTTATCTGGAAGATTAACTCCCACTTGATTCAAGTGATTGTAGTACTCAGACAATCTGAGCACATGCTTACTGGTTGAGCTATTCTCCTCCATCTTGTAGGCAAAGTAATGTCAGAGGTCTCATACCTCTCGACACGGGCATGAGTATGAAATACCAATTTCAACTCTTGGAACATCTTATATGCTCCGTGGTGTTCAAAACATTTTTGAAGTCCCGGTTCTAAGCCGTAAAGCATGGTGCACTAAAGTATCAAGTAGTTATCATAACGAGCTTTTGTCAAAACGTTCAAAACGTCTGCATTTGCTCCTGCAATAGTTCTGTCACCTAGCGGTGCATCAAGGACATAATACTTCTGTGCATCAATGAGGATAATCCTCAGATCACGGAGCTAGTCCGCATCTTTGCTACTAACATCTTTCAACTTATTTTTCTCTAGGAACATATCAAAAATAAAACAGGGGAGCTAAACGCGAGCTATTGGTCTACAACATAGATATGCTAATACTACCAGGACTAAGTTTGTGATAAATTAAAGTTCAATTAATCATATTACTTAAGAACTCCCACTTAGATAGACATCCCTCTAATCATCTAAGTGATCACGTGATCCAAATCAACTAAACCATGTCCGATCATCATGTGAGATGGAGTAGTTTTCAATGGTGAACATCACTATGTTGATCATATCTACTATATGATTCACGCTCGACCTCTCGGTCTCAGTGTTCCAAGGCCATATCTACATATGCTAGGCTCGTCAAGTTTAACCTGAGTATTCTGCATGCGTAAAACTGTGTTACACCCATTGTAGATGAACGTTGAGCTTATCACACCCGATCATCACGTGGTGTCTCGGCACGACGAACTTTGGCAACGGTGCATACTCAGGGAGAACACTTTTACCTTGAAATTTAGTAAGGGGTCATCTTATAAAGCTATTGCCGAACTAAGGAAAATAAGATGTATAAAAGATAAACATCACATGCAATCATAATATGTGACATGATATGGCCATCATCATCTTGTGCTTTTGATCTCCATCTCCAAAGTACTGTCATGATCTCCATTGTTACCGGCATGACACTATGATCTTCATCATCTTGATCTTTTATCAGCGTGTCGTCACATGGTCGTCTCACCAGCTATTGCTTTTGCAACTATTGCTATCGCATAGCGATAAAGTAAAGCAATTACATAGCACTTGCATCTTATGCAAATAAAGAGACAACCATAAGGCTCCTGCCAAACATGATCATCTCATACAACAATTTATATTTCATCACGACATGCCCTGCAAAAACAAGTTAGACGTCCTCTACTTTGTTGTTGCAAGTTTTACGTGGCGGCAACGGGCTGAGCAAGAACCGTTGTTACCTACGCATCAAAGCCACACCGATAGTTGGTCAAGTTAGTGATGTTTTAACCTTATCAAGGACCGGGTGTAGCCACACTCGGTTCAACTAAAATTGGAGAAACTGACACACGCCAGCCACCTGTGTGCAAAGCACGTTGGTAGAACCAGTCTCGCGTAAGCGTACGCGTAATGTCGGTTCGGGCCGCTTCAGCCAACAATACCGCCGAACCAAAGTATGACATGCTGGTAAGCAGTATGACTTGTATAGCCCACAACTCACTTGTGTTCTACTCGTGCATATAACATCTACGCATAAAACCTGGCTCGAATGCCACTGTTGGGGAACGTAGTAATTTCAAAAAAAATCCTATGCACACACAAGATCATGGTGATGCATAGCAATGAGAGGGGAGAGTGTGTCCACGTACCCTCGTAGACCGAAAGCGGAAGCGTTAGCACATCGCGGTTGATGTAGTCATACGTCTTCATGATCCGATCGATCCAAGTACCGAACGCACGGCACCTCCGAGTTCAGCACACGTTCAGCTCGATGACGTCCCACGAACTCTGATCCAGCAGAGCTTCGAGGGAGAGTTCCGTCAGCACGACGGCGTGATGACGGTGATGATGATGCTACCGACGCAGGGCTTCGCCTAAGCACTGCTATGATATGACCGAGGTGGGTTATGGTGGAGGGGGGCACCGCACACGGCTAAAAGATCAATGATCAATTGTTGTGTCTCCAAGGGGTGCCCCCTCCCCGTATATAAAGGAGTGGAGGAGGGGAGGGCCGGCCCTCTCTATGGCGCGCCCTAGGGGAGTCCTACTCCCATCGCGAGTAGGATTCCCCCTTTCCTAGTAGAACTAGGAGCCCTTCCAAGTAATAGGAGTAGGAGAGAAGGAAAGGGAAAAAAGAAGAGAACGAAGGAGGGGGCGCCGCCCCTCCCCCAAGTCCAATTCGGACTAAGCATTGGGGGGGGGCAGCCTCTCCTCTCTCTTTCCCCTAAAGCCCAATAATACCCATATACTCCTAAGCTTGTTGTTTGTCTGTGATAGATCACCCGGATTGCGCCGCTTGTTACTTCGAAACCCTAGGACTCACGGATCATCAGCAAGGCAAGTAACACTTTGATCATACCTTTTCTACAACCCATGTTTTATTGCATTAGATCAATCCTCTCACATTGCATGATTAGGATCTAATTAAACTGTGGGATGGGAAGTAGATGAGGTAGTACCTATTACCTGTATTATTATGAAACCTTTGGGAGTTACTTCTACGTTTGCTTATTATGCCATGCTATGCTAGTAGACGTGGATTGGGTGAGTGATATCCATGACAGATGTGAGTTTATTAATTTGAATGGTTTATCTAAGGTGGCAACTTAAACACACATCTGGGTGGATTGAGGCACCTGATGTCTATCAGGACTTGCCTGTTTTATTTTGGACCGCCACCCAGGCTCAAAGGGATCATAAGATAATTCATGCTAGAAACTTCCGTGTGCAGCCACATGCTACTATGGGCTCTGGCATAGTTGACTAAGTTGTGCGAACTCTTACGGGGTGGACTAGCAGATGTAGGGGTTGTAGGTGGTACGGTCTACCCCACATGTAAGGTGCTAGCGCTTCTGAAAGACTATGTCTCGGTCATCCGTCTTCTCAAACACCCTGTAGTGCGAGAAACCAAACGGAGGCGATCGAGTCATGTGGGGAAAAGTGCGCAAACCTCTGCAGAGTGTACAAACTAATCATGGTTAGCCGTGTCCCCAGTTATGGACAACTTGAGTATCTAGTACTTGAATATCATGTGAATCTCATCACGATACTTATAATTAATGTTGTTGGGTTTTAATTGTTCACTTAATTGGGATCAGAATGCTGTCAACCATTCTCGATGTTACACAACTACCATGTTAGTCAAATAAATTTTATTCCTTTACAGTAGGGAAAAACTGGCTTTACGCAAAATTGTAACCATAGAGCTTTCCACCAGCCATATATGCATATAGTATAGCTGTTTCATTCCATTACTCTCTATGTGTTACATTGCCAGCATATTCCATGTGCTGACCCGTTTTCGGGCTGCAACTTCTCATGTTGCAGAATTTTCAGACGACGAGTAAAGTGCTTTTAGGTCGTGGTTCTATACTCAGTGATGCCGTTGGAGTTGATGGACCCATTTATCTTCCAAGTCTTTCGCTGTTATCGACACTAGATGGCCTTAAGCCATATTTATTGTAATAATTTCTCTTTGAGACAACGATGTAATAAGTGTGTGATTGCCACTCTGCTATAAATCCTTCGATGTACTGTGTGGTGTCAGCATTACTGATCCAGGGATGACACCTGAGCACAGAGCACTTGATCCATTCGGGTCGGGTCTCTACAGAAAGTCTCACATTGACGCGGCTAATCAACGAGCTATGGAGATTCCCATCAATTGATGTCAATGCGAGGAGTAGGGATTGCCATGCAACAGATGCACTAGAGCTATAAATGTATGAAAGCTCAACAAAAAGAAACTAAGTGGGCGTGCATCCAACTTGCTTGCTCATGAAGACCTAGGGCATTTGAGGAAGCCCATTGTTGGAATATACAAGCCAAGTTCTATAATGAAAAATTCCCACTTAGTATATGAAAGTGACAAAACAAGAGACTCTCTATCATAAAGATCATGGTGCTACTTTGAAGCACAAGTGTGGAAAAAGGATAGTAGCATTGTCCCCTTTTATTTCTTTTTTGGCCTTTCTCTTTTTTTGGCCTTTCTTTTTTTCCTTTTTTTCGGGACAATGCTCTATTAATGATGATCATCACACTTCTATTTACAACTCAAAGATTACAACTCGATACTAGAACAAAGTATGACTCTATATGAATGCCTCCGGCGATGTACCGGGATGGGCAATGAATCAAGAGTGACATGTATGATAAATTATGCATGGTGGCTTTGCCACAAATACGATGTCAACTACATGATCATGCAAGGCAATATGACAATGATGATGTGTGTCATGATGAACGGAACGGTGGAAAGTTGCATGGCAATATATCTCGGAATGGCTATGGAAATGTCATAATAGGTAGGTATGGTGGCTGTTTTGAGGAAGATATAAGGAGATTTATGTGTGATAGAGCGTATCATATCACGGGGTTTGGATGCACCGGCGAAGTTTGCACCAACTCTCAAGGTGAGAAAGGGCAATGCACGGTACCGAAGAGGCTAGCAATGATGGAAAGGTGGGAGTGCGTATAATCCATGGACTCAACATTAGTCATAAAGAGATCACATACTTATTGCAAAAATGTACAAACCATCAAAAGCCAAGTATTACGCGCATGCTCCTAGGGGGATAGATTGGTAGGAAAAGACCATCGTTTGTCCCCGACCGCCACTCATTAGGAGGACTATCAAAGAAACACCTCATGCTTCAAATTTGTCACACAACGGTTACCATACGTACATGCTACGGGACTTGCAAACCTCAACACAAGTATTTCTCAATTTCACAATTACTCAACTAGCACGACTCTAATATCACCACCTTTATATCTCAAAACAATCATCAAGTATCAAACATCTCATAGTATTCAATGCACACTATATGAAAGTTTTTATTATACCCATTTGAATAGGAATGGCAATGAGTCGGGTTTGGGGTGGCTGGAGCTGGTCCAAATCCAACCCATGACCCATCTTCCTACCCTCTGCCCATCCACCAAATTATCCATGGGCACAACTTGTGCCCATGCCCAAACCCGCTGGATACCCACATGGGCATAAAAAAGTAAGCATGAAGCCTTCCCAAAGATCAAATTAGCTCATTGTCATTCACTCACAAATGACAACAAAAGATACATGCATAAGTAGGCAACAAGTAATACGATGAGTCCTTAAGTGTGATGATGTCTACTACACAACCTTCTTCTTGTAGACATTGTTGGGCCACCAAGTGCAGAGGTTTGTAGGACAGTAGCAAATTTCCCTCAAGTGGATGACCTAAGGTTTATCAATCCGTAGGAGGCGTAGGATGAAGATGGTCTCTCTCAAGCAACCCTGCAACCAAATAACAAAGAGTCTCTTGTGTCCCCAACACACCCAATACAATGGTAAATTGTATAGGTGCACTAGTTCGGCGAAGAGATGGTGATACAAGTGGTATATGGATAGTAGATAAAGGTATTTGTAATCTGAAATTATAAAAACAGCAAGGTAACTAATGATAAAAGTGAGCGTAAACGGTATTACAATGCGTGGAGACAAGGCCTAGGGTTCATACTTTCACTAGTGAAAGTCCTCTCAACAATAATAACATAATTGGATCACATAACTATCCCTCAACATGCAACAAAGAGTCACTCCAAAGTCACTAATAGCGGAGAATGAACGAAGAGATTATGGTAGGGTACGAAACCACCTCAAAGTTATTCTTTCCAATCAATCCGTTGGGCTATTCCTATAAGTGTCACAAACAGCTCTAGAGTTCGTACTAGAATAACACCTTAAGACACAAATCAACCAAAACCCTAATGTCACCTAGATACTCCAATGTCACCTCAAGTATCCGTGGGTATGATTATATGATATGCATCACACAATCTCAGATTCATCTATTCAACCAACACAAAGGACCTCAAAGAGTGCCCCAAAGTTTCTACCTGAGAATCACGACGAAAACATGTGCCAACCCCTATGCATAGGTTCATGGGCGAAACCCGCAAGTTGATAACCAAAACATACATCAGGTGAATCACGTGGTATCCCATTGCCACCACAGATACGCACGGCAAGACATACATCAAGTGTTCTCAAATCTTTAAAGACTCAATCCGATAAGATAACTTCAAAGGGGAAACTCAATTCATTACAAGAGAGTAGAGGGGGAGGAGAAAGATAAGATCCAACTATAGTAGCAAAGCTCGCGATACATCAAGATCGTGCCAAATCAAGAACACGAGAGAGAGAGAGAGATCAAACACATAGCTACTGGTACATACCCTCATCCCCGAGGGAGAACTACTCCCTCCTCGTCAGGGAGAGCACCGGGATGATGAAGATGGCTACCGGAGAGGGATTCCCCCCTCCGGCAGGGTGCCGGAACGGGTCTAGATTGGTTTTCGGTGGCTAAAGTGGCTTCTGGCGGCAGAACTCCCGATCTATTGTCTGTTCTAGAAGTTTTAGGGTACGTGAGTATATATGGGTGCAGGAAGTACGTCGGTGGAGCTTCGGGGCCCCCACGAGGCAGGGGGCGCTCCCTAGGGGGGCACCCCCACCCTCGTGAGCACCTCCCTTGGCTCCTGACGTGGGGTCCAAGTCCATCCGGTAGCATTCCTTCCAAAAATAACTTCTCGAGTTGATTTCATTCCGTTTCGACTCCGTTTGATATTCCTTTTCTTCGAAACACTGAAATATGCAAAAGAAACAGCAAATCTGGGCTGGGCCTCCGATTAATAGGTTAGTCCCAAAAATGATATAAAAGTGGATAATAAAGCCCAATATTGCCCAAAACAGTAGATAACATAGCATGGAGCAATCAAAAATTATAGATACGTTGGAGACGTATCAAGCATCCCTAAGCTTAATTCCTGCTCGTCCTCGAGTAGGTAAATGATAAAAACAGAATTTTTGATGCGGAGTTCTACTTGGCATAATTTCAATGTAATTCTTCTTAATTGTGGTATGAATATTCAGATCCATTTGATTCAAGACAAAAGTTCATATTGACATAAAAATGATAATACTTCAAGCATACTAACTAAGCAATTATGTCTTCTCAAAATAACATGGCCAAAGAAAGTTCATCCCTACAAAATCATATAGTTTAGTCATGTTTCATTTTCGTCAGACAAGAATGCTCTCATCATGCACAACCCCGATGACAAGCCAAGCAATTGTTTCATACTTTAGTAATTCCAAAATCATAAACTTTCACGCAATACATGAGCGCGAGCCATGGATATAGCACTATGGGTGGAATAGAATATAATGAGGGGGGTTATGTGGAGAAGACAAAAAGGAGAAAGTCTCACATCAACGAGGCTAATCAATGGGCTATGGAGATGCCCACCGATTGATCTTAATGCAAGGAGTAGGGATTGCCATGCAACGGATGCACTAGAGCTACAAATGTATGAAAGCTCAACAAAAGAGACTATGTGGGTGTGCATCCAACTTGCTTGCTCACGAAGACCTAGGGCACTTGAGGAGGCCCATTGTTGGAATATAAAAGCCAAGTTCTATAATGAAAAATTCCCACTAGTATATGAAAGTGATAACATGAGAGACTCTCTACTATGAAGATCATGGTGCTACTTTGAAGCACAAGTGTGGTAAAAGGATAGTAACATTGTCCCTTCTCTCTTTTTCTCTCATTTTTTGGGCCTTCTCTTTTTTATGGCATTTATCTTTGTTGGGCCTTCTCTTTTCTTATGGCCTTTCTCTCTCTTTTTTTATTCCTCACTTGGGACAATGCTCTAATAATGATGATCATCACACTTCTATTTATTTACAACTCAATGATTACAACTCGATACTAGAACAAAGTATGACTATATGAATGCCTCCGGCGGTGTACCGGGATTGCGATGAATCAAGAGCGACATGTATGAAAAATTATGAACGGTGGCTTTGCCACAAATACGATGTCAACTACATGATCATGCAAAGCAATGTGACAATGATAATGCATGTCATAATAAACGGAGCGGTAGAAAGTTGCATGGCAATATATCTCGCAATGGCTATGGAAATGCCATAATAGGTAGGTATGGTGGCTGTTTTGAGGAAGATATAAGGAGGTTTATGTGTGAGAGAGCGTATCATATCACGGGGTTTGGATGCACCGGCGAAGTTTGCGCCAAGTCTCAATGTGAGAAAGGTCAATGCACGGTACCGAAGAGGCTAGCAAGGATGGAAGAGTGAGAGTGCGTATAATCCATGGACTCAACATTAGTCATAAAGAACTCACATACTTATTGCAAAAATCTACAAGTCATCAAAAAACTCGGCACTACGCGCATGCTCCTAGGGGGATAGGTTGGTAGGAAAAGACCATCGCTGGTCCCCGACTACCACTCATAAGGAAGACAATCAAATAACACCTCATGTTTCAAATTTGTTACATAATGTTTACCATACGTGCATGCTACGGGACTTGCAAACTTCAACACAAGCACTTCTCGAATTCACAACTACTCAACTAGCACGACTTTCATATTATTACCTCCATATCTCAAAACAATCATCAAGCATCAAACTTCTCTTAGTATTCAAAACACTCATAAGAATTTTTTACTAATCTTGTGTACTTAGCATATTAGGATTTTAAGAAAATTACCATGCTATTTAAGACTCTCAAAATAATCTAAGTGAAGCATGAGAGTTCATCTATTTCTTCAAAATAAAACTACCACCATGCTCTAAAAGATATAAGTGAAGATCAATGAGTAGTTGAATAATTATGCAACTATGTGAAGACTCTCTATCATTTAATAATTTCAGATCTTGGTATTTTATTCAAACAGCAAGCAAAACAAAATAAAATGACATCTAAGAATAGCAAACATCATGTGAAGAAGCAAAAACTTAGGATCAACCGAAACTAACCGATAGTTGTTGAAGAAGAAAGGTGGGATGCCAACCGGGGCATCCCCAAGCTTAGACGCTTGATACTTCTTGAGATATTATCTTGGGGTGCCTTGGGCATCCCCAAGCTTGAGCTTTTGTGTCTCCTTAATTCCTCTCATATCACGGTCTCCCTAAATCTCAAAAGCTTCATCCACACAAAACTCAACAAGGACTCGTGAGATAAGTTAGTATAAACCATTGCCAAAACCTTATCATACTCTACTGTAGCAAATCACTAAAATTATTATTAAAAATTGCATATTAAATTCCTCTGCATATTTAATACTCCTATCCTCAAATAGAATCATTAAAGAAGCAAACATATGCAAACAATGCAAACATAACAGCAATCTGCCTAAACAGGACAGTCTGTAAAGAATGCAGCAACATCCATACTTCCCTAACTCCAAAAATTATGAAAGAAAATTCCCACTAGTAAATTTATAAGCGCTTAATATGCAAAAGGTTTCAACATTTTATCACATTCTGAATTTTCTAGGGAATTATTGCAACAGTGGTAAACTTTCTGTTTTCAAACAGCAACATGTATACTTGTAACATAGGCATAGTAAAGACTATCAATGCCACTTTTATTAGAATAAAAGATGCAAAACATTGTTCTAAATAACATCAAGCAAATCTTAAATAAAACAAAATGAAGCTCCAAGAAAAACACATATCATGTGGTGAATAAAAATATAGCTCCATGTAAAGTTATCGATGAACGAAGACGAAAGAGGGGATGCCTTCCGGGGCATCCCCAAGATTAGGCTCTTGGATATCCTTGAATATTTCCTTGGGGTTACTTGGGCATCCCCAAGCTTAGGCTCTTGCCACTCCTTATTCCATAGTCCATCAAATCCTTACCCAAAACTTGAAAACTTCACAACACAAAACTTAACAGAGAACTCGTAAGCTCCGTTAGTATAAGAAAATAAATCACCACTTCAAGGTACTGTAATGAACTCATTCCTTATTTATATTTGTGTTAAACCTACTGTATTCCAACTTCTCTATGGTTTATAAATTATTTTACTAGCCATAGATTCATCAAAATAAGCAAACAACACACAAAAAAACAGAATCTGTCAAAAACAGAACAGTCTGTAGTAATCTGAATCAAACGTATACTTATGGAACTCATAAAATTCTAAAATAAATTGCTGGACCTGAGGAATTTATCTATTAATCATCTGAAAAAATAATTAACTAAATATCACTCTCCAAATAAAAATGGCAGCAATTCTCGTGAGCGCTAAATTTTCTGTTTTTTACAGCATGATCAACAAGACTTTCCCCAAGTCTTCCCAAAGGTTCTACTTGACACAAACACTAATTAAAAGCATAAAACCACATCTAAACAGAGGCTAGATGAGTTATTTATTACTAAACAGGAGCAAAAAGCAAGGAACAAAAGTAAAGTTGGGTTGCCTTCCAACAAGCGCTATCGTTTAACGCCCCTAGCTAGGCATGATGATTTCAACCATGCTCACATAAAAGATAAGAATTGTAACATAAAGAGAGCATCTTGAAGAATATGGCTAGAACATTTAAGTCTAACCCACTTCCTATGCATAGGGATTTTGTGAGCAAACAACTTGTCGGAACAAGGATCAACTTGCATAGGAAGGTAAAACAAGCACAACTTCAAAATTTTAAGCACATAGAGAGGAAACTTGATATTATTGCAATGCCTACAAGCATATATTCCTCCCTCATAATAATTTTCAGTAGCATCATGAATGAATTCAACAATATAAACATCACCTAAAGCATTTTTTTCATGATCTACAAGCATAGAAAATTTACTACTCTCCACACAAGCAAAATTCTTCTCATGAATAATAGTGGGAGCAAACTCAACGAAATAACTATCATGTGATTGAAAATTAAGATCAAGATGACAAGTTTCATGGTTATCATTATTCTTTAAAGCATACGTGTCATCACAATAATCATCATAGAGAGGAGGCATGCTTTCATCATAATAAATTCGCTCATCAAAACTTGGGGGACAAAAAATATCAACTTCATCAAACATAGCTTCCCCAAGCTTGTGGCTTTGCATATCATTAGCATCATGGATATTCAAGGAATTCATACTAACAACATCGCAATCATGCTCATCATTCAAATATTTAGTGCCAAACATTTTAATGCATTCTTGTTCTAGCACTTGAGCACAATTATCGGAATCCTTATTCTCACGATAGATATTAAAACGATAAAGCGTATGAGGCAAACTTAATTCCATTTTTTTAATTTTCTTTTATAAACTAAACTAGTGATAAAACAAGAAACTAAAAGACTTGATTGGAAGATCTAAAGATATACCTTCAAGCACTAACCTCCCCGGCAACGGCGCCAGAAAAGAGCTTGATGTCTACTACACAACCTTCTTCTTGTAGACGTTGTTGGGCCTCCAAGTGCAGAGGTTTGTAGGACAGTAGAAATTTCCCTCAAGTGGATGACCTAAGGTTTATCAATCCGTAGGAGGCGTAGGATGAAGATGGTCTCTCTCAAGCAACCCTGCAACCAAATAACAAAGAGTCTCTTGTGTCCCCAACACACCCAATACAATGGTAAATTGTATAGGTGCACTAGTTCGGCGAAGAGATGGTGATACAAGTGGTATATGGATAGTAGATAAAGGTATTTGTAATCTGAAATTATAAAAACAGCAAGGTAACTAATGATAAAAGTGAGCGTAAACGGTATTACAATGCGTGGAAACAAGGCCTAGGGTTCATACTTTCACTAGTGCAAGTCCTCTCAACAATAATAACATAATTGGATCACATAACTATCCCTCAACATGCAACAAAGAGTCACTCCAAAGTCACTAATAGCGGAGAACGAACGAAGAGATTATGGTAGGGTACGAAACCACCTCAAAGTTATTCTTTCCAATCAATCCGTTAGGCTATTCCTATAAGTGTCACAAACAGCCCTAGAGTTCGTACTAGAATAACACCTTAAGACACAAATCAACCAAAACCCTAATGTCACCTAGATACTCCAATGTCACCTCAAGTATCCGTGGGTATGATTATACGATATGCATCACACAATCTCAGATTCATCTATTCAACCAACACAAAGGACCTCAAAGAGTGCCCCAAAGTTTCTACCGGAGAATCACGACGAAAACATGTGCCAACCCCTATGCATAGGTTCATGGGCGGAACCTGTAAGTTGATCACCAAAACATACATCAGGTGAATCACGTGGTATCCCATTGTCACCACAGATACACACGGCAAGACATACATCAAGCGTTCTCAAATCTTTAAAGACTCAATCCGATAAGATAACTTCAAAGGGGAAACTCAATTCATTACAAGAGAGTAGAGGGGGAGGAGAAACATAAGATGCAAATATAATAGCAAAGCTCGTTATACATCAAGATCGTGCCAAATCAAGAACATGAGAGAGAGACATCAAACACATAGCTACTGGTACATACCCTCAGCCTCGAGGGAGAACTACTACCTCCTCGTCATGGAGAGCACCGGGATGATGAAGATGGCCACCGGAGAGGGATTCCCCCCTCCGGCAGGGTGCCGAAACGGGTCTAGATTGGTTTTCAGTGGCTACGGAGGCTTCTGGCAGAGGAACTCCCGATCTATTGTCTGTTCTGGAAGTTTTAGGGTACGTGAGTATATATGGGTGCAGGAAGTACGTCGGTGGAGCTTCGAGGGCCCCATGAGGCAGGGGGCGTGCCCTAGGGGGGGCCCACCCTCGTGAGCACCTCCCTTGGCTCCTGACGTGGGGTCCAAGTCCATCCGGTAGCTTTCCTTCCAAAAATAACTTCTCCAGTTGATTTCGTTCCGTTTCGACTCCGTTTGATATTCCTTTTCTTTGAAACACTGAAATAGGCAAAAAAACAGCAAATCTGGGCTGGGCCTCCGGTTAATAGGTTAGTCCCAAAAATGATATAAAAGTGGATAATAAAGCCCAATATTGCGCAAAACAGTAGATAACATAGCATGGAGCAATCAAAAATTATAGATACGTTGGAGACATATCATGTGACATACCAGAGGTTGATTCTGCAACATATAGCTTATGGCACCAGTTGCATATTGCCTGCCATTTCCCATTGATTCGCTCTTTCTACTATCACTGGCATATGGCCTCACATGTCATATGGGTATCCATTGGATATCCATGGAACACAAACTATAACCGTGCCCAACCCGGTTGTTCGTGTGTATCCATATCCACGGACCCATGGGCAGAAATGCGCTCCATACCCGTGCCCAACCGGGTCGGGTATCCATGGGTATCCAGATCCATGGAGAAAATTTCCATCCGTAATCTTGAATGCCCATCATATTAGGAATAATTTTATAACCAAAGCAAATTACCATGCTGTTCTAAAGACTCTCAAAATAATATAAGTGAAGCATGAGAGTTCATCTATTTCTTCAAAATAAAACCACCGCCGTGCTCTAAAAAGATATAAGTGAAGCACTAGAGCAAATGACAAACTACTCCAAAAGATATAAGTGAAGATCAATGAGTATTCGAATAATTATGTAACTATGTGACACTAGTGCAGAACCGGGCAATAGCACCGGTTCGTAAGGCCCTTTAGTGTCGGTTTGTAACCGGTGCTAAAGTGTAGGCACTAAAGGCCCCCCTTTAGTACCGGTTTAGCACGAACCAGTGCAAAAGGGCAACCACGTGGCACGAGCCAGCTTCGGGGGCAGGGAGCCCTTTAGTACCGGTTGGTGTCACCAACCGGTATTAAAAGGTTGGGGGTTTTTGGGTTTATGATTTCTTTTTCATTTAATTTTGTGTTTTCCATTTAATTATTTTTCGTTTGCTGGTATTTTACGATACTACATATTGTACACGTTATGCATATATATAAATAGAATTTCTAGTAGAACCGATCATAATATATATATATATCATCGAATGTCTCACAACCACCATTAATTAATTCACACATATATACACACATGTATATATATATACAATTTCTCCTAATTGGTGCCTTCGGAGCTAGTGGCATTAGCCTAGCTAATTGGTGCCTTCGGAGCACGATAACAATTGGAAGTGGTTCATGGGGGCGGTAGCGGGTAATAGTATTCTCCTTTGGGATCTATGACCTGGTCGAGCAAAAATCCCGCTATTTCCTCTTGAATTGCTTCTATGCGGTCCTGTGCTAGGAGCTTGTCCCGCACCTCTTTGAACTGTTAAGAAGGAGATCAATATGCATGTGTATTAGTTGTGTGACTAGATATCGATAATGGTGTAAAAATTGTGAATAGTGTTCTGACAATCGATATCGTACCCACTCCTGTCTTTGAGATTTGCTCCTTTCGGACGCCATCATGTGAATGTTCTCGCAAACGTAGTATGCACATAGATCATTCCCCGACGCCTGCTTCAGGGCCTTTACGAGAATGGAATTTGATCAGATAATAATTAATCAAGCATGATAATTAAAGAGATGGCAGCTAGCTAGTACTACTTAATTACTTACCTTGGGTCGATACCATTTCAGATTTTGTTTCCATGGGCCTGGAGTGGCCCTGATGAACTTTGCCCAAGCCCTGCCCGCCGACAAAGAAAATGAATAAATGGGTTATTAAATAGTTGTTATCAGGAAATGACGAACTAATTAAATAGGCCGAGATATAGTTAATAATGATTGAAATTACCTATTGACTATCCCCTTCACGATGGTGTAGTCACTTGCTTTCTTAAGTAGTGAGTCTAGTACTTCAACTGTTCCTTCATCAACTTTAATGATTAACAAGATCCAGTGAAATCTGCATGCACACACGTTTGCATGTCTTAATTAAGCGGGCATATGTAAGCAAAAACATGTAGCTAGCTAGTAGGGAAAAACAGAATTTGTAGTACAAGACAGTGTGACTCACCGGAAGTTGTAAGGAAGCAGTATATCTTCATTGTATTTGAGTTCCTTGAAGAACTGTAGCATGCTTTCCTCTACACTTTTTTCATGATATGGATCTATTTTCCATGAGTATTCATTAATGGTATTTGGGTCAACGAACCCAATGCCATAGCGTCCACCTTTTTTCATTTCATAAATCTTCATCCTGCATAATACCACAGAAAAGAATATAGTGAGGATAATTACAGGTAATGATTGATCAAAATGATCACTACAGCTAGCTTGGGACTTAAATTACAGAAAGAAATCACTTATAGACAATAGCAACTGACGATAGATTTGTCGAGTGCGTCTTGATTGTATAGCTGAAATAGTTCTGAATACTCAACGGTCACAGCTTTCTCATGGTAGTAATGATCCTTGTTGACATTCACCATGAGGGACTCTCGATTGGAAATCTTAGTAATGTCCATGTACCATTGATGCAATTCATACATTCTCGTTGGGAGCTTATGGACCTCCTCTGGCTCGACCAAAGGTTGGCCCCGGGCATATTTCCGTTTTATTTCCTCCTCTCTGGTCGGAGACATGGGCTCAATATCGAGGAGTTGTCCAACAGTGATCCCGATCGATTCAGCCTGCGTAATATGCTCCTCGGTTATTACCACATCGCCCACCCCGGGAACGTTAACGGTTTGCCCACAATAATATTGGGCGCGCCTACTCTCATGTGTTGTTGGCACAACAAGCGGGGGGATTGATTGTGCCGCCTGTTCTCCTAGCCGGGGAACGGTTTTACCGCTCCTTTTGCCAGCTGATTTGCTCGAGCTCGAGCTCGCCTCTTTCTGTAGACGTGCTCGATTTAACTTCTTGATGTGGCGCTCATAGTCTGTGTCAACAGGCTTGGGAGCTGGTGCTCTAGCCATACGAATGAAGTGGCCAATCTTTTCCACAGGCACTTTCACCCTTGGCGGCGGTGGCGGTTTTGGTGCAAAAGGGGCTTCCACCTCGGCCTTCGATATGGCTACGTTTTCCTCCTCGGACTTGTCGTAAGGCCTCTGCGGAAGAGGCGCGAGGCTTGGACCATATTGAAATCGCTTGCCTCCGCCTGTACCTCCAGTACTACCTCGACTTGTACCGCTACGCACCATAGCTGAGGCGGCTCTCTTCCGTGATTGCTGAGGCGGCGAAGACGGCTGACGTGGCTGAGTTGGAGGAGGAGGAGTGGCCTGAAGCTGTGCCGGACTTGGAGGACGAGTGGCCTGAAGCTGTGCCGGACTTGGAGGAGTGGCCTGACGCTTTGCCGGACTTGGAGGAGGAGTGGCCTGAAGCTGTGCCGGACTTGGAGGAGGAGTGGCCTGACGCGTTGGTGGACTTGGAGGAGCGGGAGTCTGCTGACTCGGTGGCGGACTGCGACGAGGAGTTGGATGACGTGGTGTCGGTGGCCTTCGAAAGATGATGCAATCCTTTCTCCATAGGATGATACGATGGTTGTCCTCTCCTAGTGTGTGCTCATCGTCACCTCCAGGAATGTCAAGCTCTAGCCCCGAATATTGGTCCACCACCTCATCAACCAAGACACGAGCATAGCCCGCTGGAATCGGGTTGCAATGGAAGGTTGCCTCGGGGGATTTGTAAAAGCAAGGGCGTCCCCCACCTTCATGGATATGTTCTTCATTTTGAAGTGTAGCTCGCAGTTAGTGTTCTCCATGATGTCGTCCACTGGGTAGCTATCCAGCAATGCGTCGCCCGGGGCGGAACCCACGCTGCTTCTCGGCATGGATGGGATGGTGCTATCCAATGGTGGATCATCCGCTAGCTGCTGAGACCCCCTTTGCTGGCTAAGTGAGTCGATCTGCTCCTGCTGCCGCTGGAATTTGACTACCAAGTCCGCGTGCGCTGATTCTAGGCCTTGAAGGCGTTCATAGTCTAGCTTCCTCTGCTCCTCCTCCATCTTCCTCTTCTTCTCCTCCACAATCTTCTTTCTCGCACGGGTTCTGTAGTCGGCGTTCCAGCCCGAAAACCCCTCATACCACGGAATAGCGCCCATGCCTCGTGTTCTTCCCGGGTGTTCAGGATTTCCCAGGGCACGCGTAAGCTCGTCGTTCTCTCTGTTGGGCTCGAACAACCCCGATTGAGCCTCTTCTATTGCAACAGGTAGCTTATCTTCGACTCCGTCCAGACATGCCTTCTTCGAAACTTTGCCTATCTTCGGGTCCAACTCCCCCCATGCGCATAGAACCAAGTCCTGCACCTGGGGGGCCAGCTCAATGTTTCTGGAGTGACACCTGCATCCAGCATCTCTTTCTCAGACTTATCGCACTTAGGCATTCCCACCGCATAGCCACCTGGCCCCAGCTTATGGAACTTATCCTTTTTTGTGGCATTGGCCTTGTTTATTCTTGACTGTTCCTTAGATAATTCCGAATCCTTGAATTTCACGAAATCGTCCCAATGAGCACTTTGCTTCTCTAGTGTTCCCTCGAATACTGGAGTCTTCCTTCCTCCCTTGACGTACTTGGCGCATTCATGAATCTTGTGGTTCTTGAATGCAACCGCCATCTTCCTAAGAGCAGCGTCCTTGACTTTCTCCACATCTGCATCTGTGAAATGATCTAGTAGGGTGAAATGTTCCATGAGCGTTTCCCAAAGCAGAAGTTTTTGTCTGTCGTCGACAAAAGTAACTCCTGGACGTGGCTTTGCTGGCTCTCTCCATTCTTGAAGGGAGATCGGGAGTTGGTCCTTCACAAGAACTCCGCACTGACGAATGAACTTGTCCGCAATCTTCTTAGGCGCTAATGGTTCGCCATTAGGTCTGATGGCCTCGATATTATACTTTACGCCCTCCTTCAACTTTTTGTTCGGGCCACATTTCCTGTTGCCTGAAGATTTGCTCGATCCGGATGGCTGAAAGAAGAAAGATCGATTCGTTAATATATATTCAAGTCATTTAAAACATGTGATGATCACCAGATGCCTGCTTATATAAATATATATACCTCGCCGGTCTTTGTTGTTTCAAGATCAACATTTTCTTTGTCATGTTCATAGTTCATGACTTCATCAATTCGGTCGTCGCGATCGAATATCATATCACCCTCCCCGGTGTTGTTTAGATATTCGGAGCCGTCATAATCTTCTTTATTTCTGATCATCATCTGGCCTGCGAGGATTCCGTATGATATTGAACAGGGCCTCTTCTCCCTCTCTGCCGGTATTGTCCGCCATAGGTTTTGTTTAACTAATCCAAAAGAAATATATTCAAATTACAATGCATGGATGCAATCAATTAATAAGGAAAAACGGAATCAATCATAGTACATAATAAGCATCATCGAATATAATCTCGAATACGTCGTCTCGAATAATAGATATAATCTCGAATACATCGTCTCGAATAATAGATATAATCTTGAATACATCGTCTCGAATAATAGATATAATATCGAATACATCACTAGCTAGCTAGCTAGCAAGCTAATAAAGATCGAATACTACAGAGTAATCTAGGCCTCTCGCGGTTCCTGAGGTGCGGGCGGTGGACACCCAAAGAGAAGGAACCATCACTGGATCATAGCTCGGGTGATCTCCCAAAAGAACCTGCCAGGTATTGGAGAACCTGACATCCATAGCAGCCATGTAGCGATGGACGTGCTCGTCCTCCTCCCTGACACGGCGACGTACCACCTCCGGCGGGGCCGGCTCCCTCCGCACCGAAAGTGGCCCACGCGAACACCACCAAAGGAGATGAGGGTCGACGATGGGACCCGGGGCCGGGTTCCTCACCAAGCGTCGCACCCCTGAAGGTAGCACCTCCCAGTGCCAGCCCGGCGGAGCCCAGTCCTTTACATGGGTCCTCTGAAGTAGGACGTCGCCGCGAACGGGTCGACGGCGAGGATGCGGGCCGGGCATCGTCGACAACAAATACTATATGCCGCAAAAGTAAAGTAACATTTTTAAAATGATGGATTGTGATTTCATATATGCAAATTCTAAATTTTGTAACTAAAACTAACATTTCTAATATTTCTATAACTAAAACTAACATTTCTAATATTTCTATAACTAAAAACATTTCTATATAACTAACATTTCTAATATTTCTATATAACTAACATTTCTATATAACTAACATTTCTATAACTAAAACTAACATTTCTAATAATTCTATAACTAAAAAACAGAAAGATTGCTAACAACTCTATAACAATGTGTGTGTCTGTGTGTTTGTGGTTGGCGGCCGGGGCACAGCTCACCGGTGAGGCGCGACGACGGTGGGCGGAGACGGGGACGGAGACGGAGACAGGGCGGCGACGACGGGGACGGGGCGGAGACGATGGGGACGGGGACGGGCCGGGCGCGGATGACGTACGGGAGGACGGGCCGGGCGGGGACGACGGGAGGACGGGACGGGGCGCGGCGCGGCGACGGGGACGGGGACGGCGACGGACGGCGACAGGGGCGGCGACGAGGGGCGGCAGCGACGGGGCAGAGGAGAAAGAAGCAGGGAGAGATGAGAAATTGACAATTTTTTTTGAAGTGTTTTCTTATATAGAACAACCTTTAGTACCGGTTGGAGCCACCAACCGGTACTAAAGGTCTGTTTTGGCCAGGCCAAGCGGCGGGAACGGCACCCCTTTAGTACCGGGTGGTGGATCCAACCGGTACTAAAGACCCCCCCTTTAGTACCGGTTGGAGCCACGACCCGGTACTAAAGGGTGTGCGCTGCCAGGCGAGGGGCGCAAAAGTTTAGTCCCACCTCGCTAGCCGAGGGGCACTCGCACCTGCTTATAAGCCCCGCCGTCGCTGCTGTCTCGAGCTCCTCTCTTAAGCAGGCCTTCTGGGCCTACCACTTCTGCGATGCCCTGTTGGGCCTACTAGGCTAGCGGGTCTGCATCCTGGCCCAACTAGAATTTGGGTTTCTAGTCGTATGCAGGCCGCTGTGGCCCAGTAGGTGGGCATTTTTTTCTTATTTTTTTTGCTTTATTTATTTTTGTTTTATTTATTTTAGAGTTGTTTTTTCCTGTATTTAGAGTTTGTTTGTGAATATTTTTGCTTTAGGTACAAAAAATTACAACTTTCTATTAGTACCAGTAGTTTACAAATTTGAATAGTTTAAATTTTGAATTATTTGAAATTTGTGTGAATCACTAGTTTGTGAATAACTTAACTTTGAAAATAGATTTTTCAGTGATTCTTTTTTCTTATGTTTAATATTAGTGTGTTTTATCATTATATTCAATTTGGTAATGCTTAGGTTATTTAAAAAATGAAATGCCTTTGTAACGGATGAGTTTTCGTCCGAAACCCTGATACTTCGAAAGAGATTGTCCATTTTGTACACGAAGTGCATCCAGTTTTTGCGGTAAACCTCTCTACTTTTTTGCGCATGCTATGTGGGTGAAATTATGATACCATGCCAACTTTCAACCTTTTCTGAGTTCATTTGAAATGCTTTTCAATTTCAGGGTCATTTAGCTGAAAAAATCAGTAAATGCATGAAAGAATTTGTTTGCACATAAAATTTCTTCGCGTTTCAAATGCCAAAACACATAACTAGCTACCCTAACTATTACAGAGATTCCCTCCTGGGTGTGAAACACAGAAGAAAGTGATGATAGTGAAGCCGATCACATCCTAGATCTTTGGGTGTGAAACTTTTTCTTCGCGTGTGTCCCTTTGCGCCGTAGCCATGGAAAATCTTCATCATTTAACTGGATGCTCGGGTCAATATTCACTGTGAATGGAGAAATTTCATCAAACTTTTCATAATCTCCTGACATGTCTGTCTTGTCATCCACTCCCATGATGTTTCTGTCACACCCTGCATTTTGTAACTCTTCATTTGCATTAATAAAGCATGAAAATTTTGGTCCAACAAAAACTTTTGCATTTATTTGGCTTTTATTTTGAAGTTGGTTTTCTGTCTGTGATTTTCAAGTGGTCTTTAAAGTCAACTACTCCACCTTCTGCACTTCATCTCCTTGCCCCAAACTTCTGCCCAATGATCATGCCATGTGTATATTACAATATAGTATTTTCTTACAAAAATAATTTGGCCAAATGGTATTTTCAAAAATTAGTTTTCCAAAAACCGCTGGATTGAGGTTTGCACTGCAAGTACCTGATTTGGGGTATGAAAAATATTTCAAAAGGTATATTTGAAACCTGTTAGATATAGGATTCCCATAAACCCCAAAAATATAATTTTAAAAGTTATTTTCCTATTTTATTTAAAAGCTTTTTCTAAAGGCCAGAAATGGTCTTTAATAGGGAAAAATTATTTTTATTATTTTAAAATATTTGACAAAAATCAGGGAAACTCAGTGGGCATATATTTCCCATATATAAGAGTTTCAACACATGGTCATGTTCAAAATATTGGACAAAACCTCCCAAAACCATTTCTTCTCATTCCAAGGATTTGAAATATTTCTGCAGGAAATATTTCCATAAAAATCCAAGAAAAATCCAGCAAGTTACAAATGCATATTGTGATGATCTTGCAAAGCCTCACTTCAATCAAGGTAATTTTGGTCCATCAAAATGCCCCATAACTCTTTCTGTTCAGAACCTAATTTGAGCAAGTTTGTACTACCAACTTTCTCTCCTTGACCTCAACTTTTGTGAGCATGTTCACATGACCAAATGAGGCCACTACACCAAGTTGTGCATCAAGGAGAAGTGTTATGCTCAACTAGATCTACATAAGTCCATTTCTGTTGATTTCTAGGGTTTACAAAAATTGCATTGGCAACTTTGCCCAAATAAGGTCCAAATTTGTGGAAGGCCCTAATTATATGTGTCATTTCACCCTGCCGGGGTTTCTGATCCACGGGCACCTATGGGACCGGCGGACCGGGTCCCTTTTGGTTCGGCGGGGGGCGGAGGTTGCGCAAAGAGCAGATCGAGGCGAAGCACGCGGGCGATTTACCCAGGTTCGGGCCGCACGGATGCGTAAAACCCTACTCCTGCTTTGTGGAGTTGTATTGATTTCTAGCTCGAGAGCGAGGCCGAGTGTGAGTGTGTGGGATCGCTGAACCGAGTGTGAGTATGTGGAATTGCTGAACCCCCGTCTACGTTGCCCCGGGCCTCCTTTTATATGCTCAAGGGGTTACCGACATAGGGCAACGGAGGGCAAAAGTGGAAAGGGTGCCGTGGGTAGGCACAGCTAGGTGCTGTAGTAGGCACAGCTAGCAGCTACAGTGTTATCATACCTAACCCTGACGGCAGGGGACACGGGCATTAAATGTCCGTCTATGTCGCCTAGACAGCACCGAAAGGGACGGCTAAGGACGCCACCGTCTTGCCACGATGGTTGTCTTGTCAGCGCCTGCGTGCCACCGCACGCCCCGAGCTGCACAGCCTCCTGCCACGTGCGCTTGGGAGGGGCCCCGGAGCGACACGTGGGTGGATGTGCTGGAGCGCGGGCGTGGAGTGGGGGCTTGCCGCGGCAAGCGCCTTGCCGCGGCCGTCGACTTGTCGCTTCCAGGAGCTTGTCGCCCACCGGGCCTTGTCGGGGCGTGTAGCGCGCCGCGGCAAGTTCCTTGGAATGCCTTGGATGGCCTTCCCGGCAAGCGCCTCTTGCCGGGGCCTTGGGACACTTCTGATGGCCTTCCCGGCAAGCTCCTCTTGCCGGGGTCTTGCCTTCTTCCCGGCAAGCTCCTCTTGCCGGGGTCTTGTCTTGAGTACTTTGTTCTTGAATGGTCTTCAAAGGGACCACGGAGGATCTTGGCGGTGACCTGGCAGGCTTTGCCGCGGGACGCTGCGACTGCCCGTGCACAAGTTCGGGGTACTAAGGGTACCCCTACTTTAGTACACCGATAGGAGCCCCCGGGCCTGGGCCAGACACGGTGCCGAGCGCTGTTGGGCCAGGCCCAAAACAGTGCACGGGCACGCGCGGCCTAGGTCACACCGTATACCTCTCCGCTTCCATCGCGCACGCCCGGAAAGGCACGCGTCAAACGCGGCATCGTGGGTGACGTGGGCGTCGCGCGCACGCGCGCGGGGCTAAACCCCGCGAGCATGCGTCAAGCCATGATGAAGGGGAACGGCCCATGCCCTCTTCTCCAAATGGAGGTAGGCGTGGGGGCGTGGCGCATTTACTGGACGGGGCCGGTGCGCGGTTTTCGAAGTGCCCACTCCCCGAGATTACGGGGTAGGGCGAGGCCGCCCCATCCGTCGCCTCAGTTCTGCATCCCCGCCACGCGGCTCCCATGCACTTGGGATCGCGGACGGTGGGAGTGCGAACCTGGGCCGTTGCGAGCAGAGGGGGCGGGTCAGCCCGCCTCCCTGCTCTTCCCGTGCCTTGATTCGCTGAGCGGGGCGGCTGGGCTCCCACTTCGCTCCTTTATAAGGAGCGGGAAGGGAGCACCGAAGCCTGCACTCTCTCGTCTCCTCCTTTCTTCAGCTTCTGCTCCCCTTTCTCTCATTCGCCATGGAGAAAGGGAATCATGGGCCTTCATCGGTGGCGGCGAGGGTCGCCACCAGACAGCGCACCCTCCCCTCTTCCTCGCTCGTGGTGGCGGAGCCAGCCATAAGGGGAAGAGGGAGGGGGCGAGGTCGTGGTCGAGGGAGAGGACGAGGTCGAGGCGCTCGGGGAAGAGGCGGACGGGGCGACGCGCCAGCTTCGCCCCCGCCGGCGGCTCCTCCCCCCGCGGCGGTCCATATAGGGGACAACCCTTGCGAGTTCTTCGTCAAGCTGCACCGGGCACCTCGTCGTCGCCTCCGGCTTCCAGCTCCGTTCGCGAGCGCGATGGAGTCGGACCCGCCCGAAATTCTAAGATTACACATGAGGGGCTGTGGGATCAGCGGCACGCGAGTCCGCGTGGTGTTCCCAGCCCCTAGTGTGATGTATCTCGATCGAGGGTGGAAGACGTTCGCCCGCATCCACAGCCTGATGAAGGGGTTCACCCTCCATTTTAAGCTGGTGGAGGGCGATCTCCTCTCCGTCAAGGTCTTCGGGTGCTTCGCACCCGGGCGAAGTGCTGCGTGGACAGCTCCTCCGATAGCGAAGGCTCCTCCTCGAGCGAGAGTGACGAGGAGGAGAGCGGCAGTGATGGTGAGGGTGGCGGGCGGCGGGATGGCGGCTCCGACTAGGTGTCGGGCACCGTCTCGTGCGGCACCGGCGACCCCATCATCCGCGCCGCCGGCTTCTTGAACTCCCCGGGGGCGTCTGCTTGGGCGGCTGGCGTAGGGAGGCCGTGGAAGGGGAGGAGGGCTGGCGACAAGGCCGTCAGGTCGGAGTACGAGGGCATGGTGCCCTCGACAGCGCGCTGACGTCCTGCCGCCCCTCCTTCGCACCCTTCTCCCGGCGTTGCCATCACCGTCCGGCCCCCGAGATGTTCTCTTGGTGTCTTCTGGCACCTGTAGCTCGCCTTGGCGGCCCTTTCCCCTTTTCGTCTCCTTGACCTACCTCCTGAAGAGAGGGACAGGAAAGGGATTACGGGCACCTTATCTTTTTAATTGTAAGCCTTCGGGCCTTAGTTGTATCTAGAACTTGTAATCCTCTCTTCTTGTTTTTCATCCTCTATGGACTGTACCTGTATGGGATGTTTTTTAATGAAAAGGGGATGTTTGCCGGGTTATTTGCCTCGCGGGTCGAACCCACGCCAAGGAGCAAATCCTTAGTATCTCTCGGACAGACATCTCCGGCAACAGGCCCTGCCGCCTTCCCACGTCGCTCGACCTTCCTCACGCCTTTGACGGAGGCGGGAACGAGGTGGGTGCGGCCTCCTCGTTTCATCCCTTTGCTGTCACGGCTACGACCAAACTTGGCCCCGGGAACGCGCTCCAGGGCCTAGAGTCGGGGGAGCACGACAGTTTCCGGGAAGAAACGCGGTTTCACATTCCCCAGTCCATAAGAGGATGCATGATGAGGGACGAAAGACTTATCTAATTTTGCAGCCCCCGGCAACTCTGGCTTGCCGGGGGTGACATCTTGGCATTCGCAGCCCCCGGCGTTCTTGCCGGGGCCCAGGTGCCGGCACGCCCTTCTTCTCCTTTTCGTCTCCAGGTAGTCTGGCCAGGACGTGCGAGCCCTGCGAACGAAGGAAAAGCAAAGGGACGGACACTCGACCTCTAAGCTAGGGGTTAGCCGCTGTTAGGGACTATCGACCCTAACCAAGGACGAGACTCAACCTAGCATGCATGCTATAACCCCGGGGTATGCAGCGCTTCATTCTCTGGTGCTCAGGGTCTGCGCCTGGCTCTGTACAAAGGATTACATGCAACAGCGGCAAGACTTGTACAGAAAGGTGGTTGCCGGGCAGGGCCCGACAACCGCGCCTTACGGGTAAAACTTACCAAGATGCTCGATGTTCCAGGAGTTGCTCACTGGAATGCCATCTTCGGTCTCAAGGCGGACAGCGCCAGGCCTTGTGACTCGTTTCACCCGGTAAGGGCCTTCCCACTTTGGCGTCAACTTGTTGGAATTCTTGGCCGACTGAATGCGTCGAAGAACAAGGTCGCCTTCCTCGAAACTCCTGGCATTGACTCTGCGGCTGTGGTAGCGGCGCAGAGCTTGCTGGTAGCGAGCAGCTCGCACATCAGCCTGAAGACGATCTTCCTCAAGGAGCAGCGCATCATTTTGCCGCAGCTGCTCTTGCTCAAGCTCATCGTAAGCGAGCACTCGAGGTGACCCGTATACGAGTTCCGTGGGGGTAACTGCCTCTGCTCCATAGACTAGAGCAAAGGGTGTTTGTCCAGTGGCTCGATTTGGCGTCGTTCTGATCGACCAAAGAACCACCGGTAGCTCCTCGATCCAGTTTCTTCCGCACTTGTGCAGCCTGTCGAAAGTTCTGGTCTTGAGCCCGCGCAGCACCTCGGCGTTTGCCCTCTCCGCTTGACCGTTGCTTTTCGGGTGAGCAACAGAAGCGAAGCAGACCTTGGCGCCAAGATCTTGGACGTACTGCATGAAGGTGTGGCTCGTAAATTGTGTGCCGTTGTCGGTGATTATCCGGTTAGGGATCCCGAAACGGCAGACAATCGACCTGAAGAACTTGACAGCTGACTGTGCGGTCACCTTCCTCACTGGTTCCACTTCCGGCCACTTTGTGAACTTGTCGATTGCGACGTACAAGTACTCAAAGCCCCCGACAGCTCGGGGGAAGGGGCCGAGGATGTCGAGCCCCCAGACCGAAAATGGCCAGGATAAAGGGATCGTCTGGAGAGCTTGAGCTGGCTGGTGTATCTGCTTGGAATGGAACTGGCACGCTTCACACTTGGTTACTTGTGCAGTTGCATCCTGGAGGGCTGTTGGCCAGAAGAATCCTTGCCGGAATGCTTTGCCGACAAGTGCTCTCGCGCCAATGTGGTGACCACATATGCCTCCGTGTATCTCTGCCAACAGCTTCTGTCCGTCTTCCCGGGGAATACACCTCAATTTCACACCGTTGAGTCTTCTTCTGTACAATGTCTTGTCGACGAACTGGTACATACTTGACTGCCGGGCTACTCTTTCGG
This sequence comes from Triticum urartu, assembly GCF_003073215.2. Taxonomy (NCBI): domain Eukaryota; kingdom Viridiplantae; phylum Streptophyta; class Magnoliopsida; order Poales; family Poaceae; genus Triticum; species Triticum urartu. The sequence goes on from NC_053024.1 coordinate 673,131,890, forward strand.
CTTCTTCTTGCTCTTCGGGAAGTTCTCCTGTCTGAAGGAAACGGACAATCTGCTGCGCCCATGTCGGAGCTTGTGGCTCGACAACAAGGACTAAAGGCAACTCTGCTGCCGCGGGAACATCCGCTTCTACGGCGAGAAGCTGTGTCTCTGCCGGAGCTTGACGTTCCGCGACAAGCTTGCCGGGAGCTTCAGCTTCAACGGAACAAACCCTAGGGCTTGCCGGAGCATCTGGCTCCCCGGCGCTCTTGGCGTTGATCTTGGAGATTGCTGCGGGAATATCCGCTTCTACGGCGAGAAGCTGTGTCTCCGCCGGAGCGTGACATTCCGCGACAAGCTTGCCGGGAGCTTCTGCTTCAACGGAACAAGCCCTAGGGCCTGCAGGAGCAGACTGCTCCTCAGCGCCTTCGGTGTTGATCTTGGGGACCTTCTTGGCGGCGGCTTCGGGAAGCTCTGCCGGCAGGTAGTCACCAGGAATCAACTTCCTCTTCTTGCTTTGTCCAGTTGATAGTGTTACGGACGGTTGAGTCAGCTTGAGCACGAAGGTCCCTGGTTCCATAGGTAACTTAAGTGTGGCGCACTTCGACAGGCCATCTGCAATGGCATTCTGAGTTCTTGGAACGTGCTCCATCTGCAGGCCGTCGAAGCGCTCTTCCAGCTTTCTCACTTCGTCAACGTAAGCTTCCATCAACGGACTCTGATAATTCTTGTTTACTTGACGGACGACAAGCTGTGAGTCACCCCTGACAATGAGCTTCTTGATCCCAAGGTCTGCCGCGATCCTAAGACCGGCAAGCAATCCTTCATACTCTGCAGTATTGTTTGTTGCTTGCTCCTTGGGAAAGTGCATCTGGACTATGTACTTGAGGTGCTCTCCGGCGGGCGCGATAAGCAGTACACCAGCACCGGCGCCTTGCAGCGAGAAGGCACCATCAAAGTACATCAGCCACTCTTTGCTCGCTTCTTTGTCGGGGATGTTCGTCTCCGGAATTTCTTCGTCCGGAGTTGGCGTCCATTCCGCTATGAATTCTGCCAATGCTCTGCTCTGGATAGTTGAAGTGCTTTCAAACTTGAGACCAAAGCTTGACAGTTCCAGTGCCCACTCAACAATCCTGCCTGTCGCTTCTGGATTCTGCAGTATCCTCTTCAGCGGAAAGCGAGTGACCACTGTGATCTCATGTGCTTGGAAGTAATGGCGCAGCTTTCTCGAGGCCATGAGAAGGCCGAAAAGCAGTTTCTGCACACCAGAGTACCTTGACCTAGCCCCCTGCAAGAGGGAACTGACAAAGTAAACTGGGCGCTGCACCATTTTCTTCCGTATCTCCTTGTGTATCAGCGCGGGTTCATCTTTGTTGGGACCAGAGCTTGTCGGGGAAGCTCCCTGCTTGTCGCTGGATGCGCTCGCCGTGGTTGCTGGCTCATCATCCGCCTCCCTCTCTGCCACTAACGCAGCACTAACCACTTGATTGGTTGCCGCTCTGTACAGCAGCAACTTCTCTTGTGGCTTAGGCGCGACAAGTATTGGAGGGGAGGACAGGTATCTCTTCAGGTCTTGCAGCGCAGCCTCCGCTTCCGGAGTCCATTTCATTGGACCTGCCTTTTTCAATAATTTGAAAAATGGCAGGGCGCGCTCAGCAGACCGAGAGATGAACCTGCTGAGAGCAGCCATGCAACCGGCAAGTTTCTGTACATCCTTGACGCGCTTCGGTGCTTCAATCTGCTCAATGGCCTTGATCTTGTCGGGATTGGCTTCAATCCCCCGCTGAGACACGAAGAACCCGAGAAGCTTGCCGGAGGGAACTCCAAACACACACTTCTCTGGGTTGAGCTTGAGGCTGATCTTGCGCAGATTTGCAAAAGTCTCGTCCAAGTCTTGGATCAGGGTTGCTCTGTCCTTGCTCTTGACCACTATATCATCCATGTAGGCTTCCACATTTCTGTGTATTTGTAGCTCAAGAGCAATATGGACTACTCTTGCAAATGTCGAACCAGCATTCTCTAATCCGAAAGGCATCCGTACGAAACAGTACATGCCACATGGAGTAATAAATGCGGTCTTCTCTTCATCCTCCTTTGCCATGAAGATCTGATGATACCCGGAGTATGCATCAAGAAATGAAAGCAAATCACATCCAGCTATGGAGTCAACAATCTGGTCAATGCGCGGCAAAGGAAATGGGTCTTTGGGACAAGCTTTGTTAACATCGGTGAAATCGATGCAAAGCCTCCATTTCCCGTTTGCCTTGCGCACGACTACAGGATTGGCCAACCACGTGGGATGGAGCACTCCTCTGACGAGGCCTGCTGCTTCCAGTTTCTTGATTTCCTCCGCAATGAATTCTTGGCGCTCCACCGCCTGCTTCCGGACTTTCTGCTTGACGGGCCGCGCATGAGGACAAACGGCAAGGTGGTGCTCAATCACTTTCCTGGGAACACCGGGGATGTCGGACGGTTGCCATGCAAACACGTCGACATTCGCCCGGAGGAAAGCAACGAGCACGCCTTCCTATTTAGGATCAAGTGCGGCACTGATGGTGAAGGTACCACCAGTGCCATCCTCCTTGGCGAACACCTTCTTCGTCTCTGGCGGAGCTGCCATCGTCTTCTTGTGCTTGCCGGTGGAGCTCGATGGTGCGTCCTCGACGGCAGCGCAGCACTCCGAAGAGGCGCGCTTGCCGGAGTGGGCACCAGAGCTCTTGCCGGACTTGGTCTTCTTGCCGGTGGAGCTCGATGGTGCATCCTCGACGGCAGCGCAGCACTCCGAAGAGGTGTGCTTGCCGGAGTAGGCACCGGAGCTCTTGCCGGACTTGGTCTTCTTGGTCCCGGGAGCTTCAGCGGCAAATGGATCGCGGTCTGCCGTGACTGCTGCTTCCCGGTAGATCTTGTCGGCATAGATAAGAGCGTCCTTCTTGTTGCTAGGGACAGAAATGACGCTTATCGGGCCTGGCATCTTCAGCACGTTATACGCGTAGTGAGAGGCCGCCATGAACTTGGCGAGTGCTGGACGGCCAAGTATCCCATTGTAAGGCAACGGGATATCGGCAACGTCGAACGTGACCCTCTCAGTCCTGAAGTTTAACTCGCTGCCGAATGTTACCGGCAGCGTGACCTTCCCCTTCGGCTTGCTCCTTCCCGGATTGATTCCTTGGAATGTGCCGGTCTCTTCGAGCTCACTGTCAGGGATCTGGAGTTTTCGGAGTACAGCGGAGGAGATCAGGTTTAAGCCGGCCCCGCCGTCAACTAGCATCTTGGTGACTTTGAGGTTGCGGATAGTTGGCGAAACCAACATCGGCAGGCACCCGACCGTAGTTGTGCGATCAGGGTGGTCCTCAATGTCAAAGATGATAGGCGTGCTGGACCACTTTAGAAGCTTGCGCGATTCGATGGGTGGTTCTGCTGCATTGACTTTCCGCACCCACTGTTTGAGTTGGCGGTGCGAGGTATGCAGAGAAGCACCACCGTCAACGCACAAGACCTCTGTGGCTTTCTGAAACTCCTGCTCACTGGTCTCAACGTCATCCATGTCTTCATCCTCATCGTCGTCTTCATCCTTGTCGCGACCGCGGGGAGGTCTGTCTACTTGCCGCTGCTTGGCCTTGCCGCGGCGTTCTCCCTGGACGGTACGCTTCTGGCCGGATTTCTCGGCACGCCCTTGGGCTCTCTCCTTGTCGCGCCGCTCGTACTCAGCCCTTTGTTGCTGGACAAGCTGCTCGACCTTCTTGCAGCTCTGGAGGTCATGGCCCTTGGTGCAGTGAATCTTGCAGTATTGCTTGTCGGAGCCGTCCTGCTTGTCGGCGGCGGCCACGGCTTAGCAGTTGGTGCATGCGGCAACTTCCTTGCCGGAGCTACCAACTGTAGCCTTCTTGGCGCCACCTTCGCTGCCGGACTGCTCAACGACCAGCACCTCGTTGTTCTGCTTCTTCCTGTTGTTGCGCCGCCGGCTTCTCTTTGCCGGGGCGGCATCCTCACTGTCAGATCCTCCTGCTCCAGTGTTTTCTCCGGGGAATTTCCTCCCCTCCTCAGCGCGTGCACACTTGTCGGCCAGGGCATAAAGCTCGCTGATATCCCGAATCTTGCACATCACCAACTCCTCCCGCATCCTGCAGTTACGCACGTTCTGATGGAACACGCTGATTACCGCGGCGGGGTGGATATTTGGGATGTTGTGGTGTACACGGCTGAACCTCTGGATGTACTGGCGTAGGGGCTCTCCTTCCTTCTGGACGAGCAGATGAAGATCACTCTCTTGGCCATGAGGTTTGTGACCGCCCGTAAAGGCGCCGACAAACTGATGGCACAGCTCAGCCCAGGAGGATATGGAGTTGTCCGACAAGTGCATGAGCCAGGACCTGACGTTGGGTTTAAGCACCAGCGGGAAGTAGTTGGCAAGGATCTTGTCGTCCCGTCCCCCAGCAGCTTGCACCGCGATGGTGTAGATGCTGAGGAACTCCGACGGATGCAACTTGCCGTCGTACTTCTCTGGTACGTCGGGCTTGAAGTTCTTCGTACTGGGCCACTGGACTTGCCGCAGCTCACGAGTGAACGCAGGGCAACCTACCGTGTACGGCAAGTCGCCTGGTTCCCCTGGCGCATGCATGTCAATAGAGGGCCCAGTGCGCTGGTTTGACTGACGTCGCGCCTCTCTTCGACGCTCGATGCGAGTGCGAGCGTCTTCCTGCTGTCGTTCTTGAAGAACCTGGCGTTGATCGCGACGAGCTCGCGGATCCGACGACGCGGTGGAGTCGCTGTCGAGGTGGATCCGGCGGGTCGGCGATCTCGGCCTTCGGGGTGGGGAGTGCACAGAGGTTGCACCCCCACCGGTCTTGTCGTCACCGGTTCGCACCCGGCTGACTCGCTACGGCTGCGACGTAGTCGGCTGCCGAGGAGTGTCGCCGTTGGCGAAGCCGATGAGACTCTGGATAGTGGCCCTCCAGTCGTCGATCTTGTCCACCGCTGGAGGGTAGTCGAGGAGCAGCTGAGCTCACGCCAAAGCTTCGGCTGTGGTGGCGGGCGGCGGTAGCGAACGGTGCGAGGAGCGGGATAAGCTCGGACTTCTAACTATGTTAGAAGGAGCAGTATCTCGTCCAGGCGACCGCGTCTCGCTCGCGCCGGCTTGTTGACGCGCATGGTGGTCCTGGGCGCTCCGGGATCCACCAGCTCGATCTTGATCCAGCGAGCGCATGGTACCGTGAGTACCATGACGCTGCCGGTCCCGCGCCTCCTGAGATGGGCGCGGTGCATGCACGGACGCCGAGGTCTTGGAGTGCGCCCAGTCGTTGTGGGAGCCGGCCACGCCGCCGATGGGCAGCGCAGCCTTGCCCTGGGACCTGGCAGCACCGTGAGTTCCCTCGTCGATGCGTGCCCTTCTGCCGGCGCCTGCCCCACCATCCGTTTGCTCCGGCGGTGGGTGGCTCGGCGCGGACAGAGCAGCTGCCTCCGAAACTTTCTTCTTCGGCGGCATGTTGATGAAGATTGATGAAGAAGATGAAGATCTAGCCCGCAAGAACGCCGGATCTGGTTCACACAACTTCGACGCCCCCTACCTGGCGCGCCAGAGATGCCGGGGTTTCTGATCCACGGGCACCTATGGGACCGGCGGACCGGGTCCCTTTTGGTTCGGCGGGGGGCGGAGGTTGCGCAAAGAGCAGATCGAGGCGAAGCACGCGGGCGATTTACCCAGGTTCGGGCCGCACGGATGCGTAAAACCCTACTCCTGCTTTGTGGAGTTGTATTGATTTCTAGCTCGAGAGAGAGGCCGAGCGTGAGTGTGTGGGATCGCTGAACCGAGTGTGAGTATGTGGAATTGCTGAACCCCCCTCTACGTTGCCACGGGCCTCCTTTTATATGCTCAAGGGGTTACCGACATAGGGCAACGGAGGGCAAAAGTGGAAAGGGTGCCGTGGGTAGGCACAGCTAGGTGCTGTAGTAGGCACAGCTAGCAGCTACAGTGTTATCATACCTAACCCTGACGGCAGGGGACACGGGCATTAAATGTCCTTATATGTCGCCTAGACAGTACCGAAAGGGACCGCTAGGGACGCCACCGTCTTGCCACGATGGTTGTCTTGTCAGCGCCTGCGTGCCACCGCACGCCCCGAGCTACACAGCCTCCTGCCACGTGCGCTTGGGAGGGGCCCCGGAGTGACACGTGGGTGGATGTGCTGGAGCGCGGGCGTGGAGTGGGGGCTTGCCGCGGCAAGCGCCTTGCCGCGGCCGTCGACTTGTCGCTTCCGGGAGCTTGTCGCACACCGGGCCTTGTTGGGGCGTGTAGCGCGCCGCGGCAAGTTCCTTGGAATGCCTTGGATGGCCTTCCCGGCAAGCGCCTCTTGCCGGGGCCTTGGGACGCTTCTGATGGCCTTCCCGGCAAGCTCCTCTTGCCGGGGTCTTGCCTTCTTCCTGGCAAGCTCCTCTTGCCGGGGTCTTGTCTTGAGTACTTTGTTCTTGAATGGTCTTCAAAGGGACCACGGAGGATCTTGGCGGTGACCTGGCAGGCTTTGCCGCGGGACGCTGCGACTGCCCGTGCACAAGTTCGGGGTACTAAGGGTACCCCTACTTTAGTACACCAACACACCCTGTGGAGTATCATGGCAATTGGAAATCATTTGCTTGCCAAAACCCTTATCAAACACCTTCTGCCACTTTTCAAAAATCACCATTTGGACCACTAAAACTATTCTCCTTGAGCTCAACTTTTTACCACAGCTCCTCCTAGTCCCCTTTCGCCTCCAGTAACAATGGAAAATCCACAGCTCAATTATTGGATGGGTAAAACCCCACTTTCTCTCTCTGGACAGCCCATTTGCACACTTCTTCTTCCTCCCTCCTCACTCCAGTGGCCATCCATGGCATCCAATGCACCACCCCATTTCTTTAGTCGCTCCTAGACCCGCTAGACACCAAAAGACGCGCTCACCATGCATAAAGAATGGCCATGCCGGCCATTTGGGGTGCTCTGGAGCGCGCTACAGTGCGCTCCCGCACTGTAGCCGCCCCCTTCCAACCGCCTCCGGCCACCTCGGGCCTCCCCCGCGCACCTGCCGATGCGCCTCAGCGTCCGCAGCACGCTACGCGGTCGGCCCCTTCCTCTCTCCTCCTCCCCGCGCCTCCGCGCTAGCAAACAGAGGCCGCCCAAGCGCGCCAATGGTGCGGCTCACGCGCGCGTCTTTGACCCCTCCCCGCTCTCTCCCTTAGCTCCCCTCGGTGTAGTCCACGCCCAAGAACACCCTAGAGACGGCGCCATCTCCTCCCGAGCCCTGTGGCAACGAGCAGGACCTCGCCAGCGCACGGGTCTACGGGACCTCGCCGTTTGCCTATTTAAAGGCCTCCCCGAGCCCTTCTCTCCTTACCACTCGCTCTTTGCACCACCAAACCTTTCCCCTGCACCCCCAGTTCCTCTCCAGAGCCGCCCGAGCTCGAGATCAAGCTCGAGCTCCGCCGCTTCAGCTCGCCGGAGTCCGCGAGGTACAGGCCTCCCCCGCTCCTCCTCTGCCCCGATCTGAAACCGCCTCCTCCCACTGATCATTTCCCCTCTCTCCCCCGCCTCGTTTGCAGCTGGAGTCGAGCAAAACGACCGCCACCCGAAGCCTCTCCGCCGCGAGACCTCGTCGCCGGCGAGCCAGGCGACTCCGGTGACATCCACCACCTCCACCCGAACGGCGACACGCCCAGCCGTGCCCTCGCCCGACCTCGCCGTGCCCTGCATCGTCGCTGGTGAGCTCGCCAGCCGCCTGGACTCGGGGTTAGGGATGACAGGCGGGCCCCGCCTGTCAGCCTCTCCCCTCCATCGCCCCCCTCTCTCTCGCTGACGCCTGGGCCCCGCCCGTCAGGTTTAAACCTGGCGCGCGCGCGTGCACCAGTGCGCTGGGCCGCCTCTCTGGCTGGGCCTGCTGCGCTGCGGCTGTTCTGGCCCAGCAGGCATAGTGCTCCTTCTCCTTTTTCTTTTTTTGTCACTTTTCCAAAAATTCCACAGGATAAAATATATGTCCAAATAAATTAATTCCAATTCCTAAATTCCCAAAATATTGGTGCAACTTTCATTCAAATCCAACAAACTTTTCTTCACTGTAAATATTTAAATGTGATTTTAAGCATTTAAATATGCCTTTGTAAATCCATTTCTCCTATTCTGCTACTGCAAAACCAAAACTAGGAATTTTCCCCTTCTTAGTTTTCAACCTAGTATTTAACAAAAATGAGTTGACATTTTTCTGAGCACTTTGGTTTTTCTGTTTTATTATTGCCTTATTTCCCCATTATTATTTTGCAACGATAGATTGCGTTGCTGACGAAGGAGTTGGACCAGAAGACTTTGAAGACCCAGAAGACTTTGTTGAGCCAGGCAAGCAGCCCTTTGACCATGTCTATGAAACCCTTTTTATGCATTTCATATAGCACTTTATTATTGTTGCATCGGAATCATGATGAGAGGGTAGCCACCTTGGTGGGTTGCCTTCATTTCCTCCTTGTTGATACTTGCATTGTGCATGACCCTACCTCCTTATGAGGGTTACGCCGGTGGGAGTAGATAGGATGCAAAAGTAGTGCTACGCAAAAAGGGACGGGAATATGCATAGTGATGGAGACAAAGTATTTTCAAAGGACTTTTTGAAAACCCCGTCGGGTGCCACTTATGCCCGAGGGAGATAATGAGATGGGTAACCACTTGATGACGAAGTGGTGTACTGAGGCAAGTGTGTGTGTGTTATTTTTTAAATGGATTGGTTTAAGTTGCGACTGTTATTCCAACCTTACATGCGCAACCACTCTACCCTTGTATGGGAAAGGGCATTATTGATTACCTAGGCCGATACTAGCTTGGAGCCCGCATTACTAGTGACGGGAGAGTTGTTGGTGCGCTCTCTCGGGACGGGGTCGTGCCAGGTAGGGCGGCCATGACTGTTTTCACAGGGCACCGGATACACCGTTGTGTCCCCTCTCGGATGTTACGATCTCGAGTGAGTCTCGTATGATGTACGTCGTGAGGATACGTAACAACGAGTGGACTCCTTGTTAGTGTCGTCTAGGGAAAGATAGTGATCGGGTGCTTACCCTGGGTACTTGAGGTACCGCGGGTCGTGGATGACACGGAAGTTCCCTGGATCTTGTGGGTAAAGTGTGCAACCTCTGCAGAGTGTAAAACTATTCGAATAGCCGTGTCCACAGTCAAGTACAGTTGGGTAACCGTTCTTGGGCTACGTCCACATGTTTACAAACCAGTGTGTGTGTTTGGATAAGTGGGAAGAACTACTTGGGTCAAGTCAAAGGACTTGACATGATTGAGTTGGGTTGGTGCCCACTCTTTTTATGTTGATATCTGTAACCTGTCCTCATGGTTAATTGAATTCTCCTGATGCATGTCTTACAAGTTGTTGAAAATGTCATTGCACTCAAAACTAGCTTTCCGCAAAAATTTACCTATATCATGCATTATTGTACCTTGAACCAAAACATGGGTTGCTTGCGAGTACATTCAAAGTACTCATTGGCTTGCCACTGGTTATTTAATTGGCCAGGCATGGAAGAACATGAGTTCGAAGAAGAGTTCTTTGAAGACGAACATGCGAACTAGGATGTTTCCCAGTCAGAATGCCTGTAGGGTTAAGGCAGATGGCATGGGTTCTACTTACCGACGAAGATTTCCGCTGCTTATGTTTCATTTGATGTTCAGCCCTTAAGGCTTTATCTATGTAAGACTTGACCATAATGGTCATAATTTGTGTAAGACGTTATGTATGGATGTAAGACTCTTGTTATTCAGCTTCTGTGTGTTCAGTGAGCATTGATCTCTGGGATCACTGTACACGTGCATTCGGTGATCACGACTTATGAGTCGGGGTCCCCACAGTTTCTCTTCCCAGAAAGAACTATGTGCCGCTTTGGCTCATCGTACGATGCATTCGCTTCCTTATCTTTTCTTTTTCTCGGCTTGGTAGACATGTCTTCCACATAGAAAACCTGTGCCACATCATTGGCTAGGACGAATGGTTCGTCTGCATACGCAAGATTGTTGAGATCCACTGTTGTCATTCCGTACTGCGGGTCTTCCGTTACCCCGCCTCGTGTCATATTGATCCATTTGCACCGAAACAAAGGGACCTTCAAACCACGTCAATAGTCAAGTTCCCATATGTCCTGTATATAACCATAATATGTTTCCTTTCCCGTCTTGGTTTCTGCATCAAAGCGGACACCACTGTTTTGGTTGGTGCTCTTCTTATCTTGGGCGATCGTGTAAAATGTATTACCATTTATCTCGTACCCTTTGAAAGTCATTATATTCGAAGATGGTAACTGGGACATCAAGTACAGGTCATCTTCAATAGAGGCGTCATGCATGGTACGTGTCTGCAACCAGCTGGCGAAACTCCTGGTTTGTTCACGTGTAATTGTTGGAAATATGCCCTAGAGGCAATAATAAAAGCATTATTATTATATTTCCTTGTTCATGATAATTGTCTTTTATTCATGCTATAATTGTGTTATCCGGAAATCGTAATACATGTGTGAATACATAGACACCAACATGTCCCTAGTAAGCCTCTAGTTGACTAGCTCGTTGATCAACAGATAGTCATGGTTTCCTGACTATGGACATTGGATGTCATTGATAACGAGATCACATCATTAGGAGAATGATGTGATGGACAAGACCCAATCCTAAACATAGCACAAGATCGTGTAGTTCGTTTGCTAGAGTTTTTCCAATGTCAAGTATCTTTTCCTTAGACCATGAGATCATGTAACTCCCGGATACCGTAGGAGTGCTTTGGGTGTGCCAAACGTCACAACGTAACTGGGTGACTATAAAGGTACATTACAGGTATCTCCGAAAGTGTCTGTTGGGTTGGCACGAATCGAGACTGGGATTTGTCACTCCGTATGACGGAGAGGTATCTCTGGGACCACTCGGTAATGCATCATCATAATGAGCTTAAAGTGACCAAGTGTCTGGTCACGGGATCATGCATTACGTTCCGAATAAAGTGACTTGCCGGTAACGAGACTGAACGAGGTATTGGGATACCGACGATCGAATCTCGGGCAAGTAACGTACCGATTGACAAAGGGAATTGTATACGGGGTTGCTTGAATCCTCGACATCGTGGTTCATCCGATGAGATCATCGAGGAGCATGTGGGAGCCAACATGGGTATCCAGATCCCACTGTTGGTTATTGACCGGAGAGCCATCTCGGTCATGTCTACATGTCTCCCGAACCTGTAGGGTCTACACACTTAAGGTTCGGTGACGCTAGGGTTGTAGAGATATGAATATGCAGTAACCCGAAAGTTGTTCGGAGTCCCTGATGAGATCCCAGACGTCACGAGGAGTTCCGGAATGGTCCGGAGGTGAAGAATTATATATAGGAAGTGCAGTTTCGGCCATCGGGAGAGTTTCGGGGGTCACCAATATTGTACCGGGACCACCAGATGGGTCCCGGGGGTCCACCGGGTGGGGTCACCCATCCCGGAGGGCCCCATGGGATGAAGTGGGGAGGGGAACCAGCCCATAGTGGGCTGGTGCGCCCCCCTTGGCCCACCCCCTGCGCCTAGGGTTGGAAACCCTAGGGTGGGGGGCGCCCCACTTGCCTTCGGGGGTACTCCACCCCCTGGCCACCGCCCCCCCTTGGGAGATTCAATCTCCAAGGGCCGGCTCCCCACAGGGGGACTACATAAAGGGGGGGAGGGAGGGGCAGCGACACCCTTGACTCTTGGTGCCTCCCTCTCCCCTGCTACACCTCTCCCTCTTGCAGTAGAACGGCGAAGCCCTGCTGCGGTGACTCCTGCATCCACCACCACGCCGTCGTGCTGCTGGATCTTCATCAACCTCTCCTTCCCCGCTTGCTGGATCAAGAAGGAGGAGACGTCACGCTGACCGTACATGTGTTGAACGTGGAGGTGCCGTCCATTCGGCGGTAGGATCTCCGGTGATTTGGATCACGTCGAGTACGACTCCCTCATCCCGTTCTCTTGACGCTTCCGCTCGTGATCTACAAAGGTATGTAGATGCAATCCGATCACTCGTTGCTAGATGAACTCATGGATGGATCTTGGTGAAACCATAGGAAATTTTTTGTTTTCTGCAACGTTCCCCAACAGTGGCATCATAAGCTAGGTCTATGCGTAGTTCTCTTTGCACGAGTAGAACACAATTTGTTGTGGGCGTAGATGTTGTCAACTTTCTTGCCGCTACTAGTCTTATTTTGCTTCAGCAGTATTGTGGGATGAAGCGGCCCGGACCAATCTTACACGTACGCTTACGTGAGACCGGTTCCACCGACTAACATGCACTAGTTGCATAAGGTGGCTGGCGGGTGTCTGTCTCTCCCACTTTAGTTGGAGCGGATTCGATGAAAAGGGTCCTTATGAAGGGTAAATAGAAGTTGACAAATCACGTTGTGGCTTTCACATAGGTAAGAAAACGTTCTTGCTAGAACCCTCTTGCAGCCACGTAAAACTTGCAACAACAATTAGAGGTCGTCTAACTTGTTTTTGCAGCAAGTGTTTTGTGATGTGATATGGCCAAAGTTGTGATGAATGATGAATGATATATGTGATGTATGAGATCATGTTCTTGTAATAGGAATCACGACTTGCATGTCGATGAGTATGACAACCGGTAGGAGCCATAGGAGTTGTCTTTATTTTTTGTATGACCTGCGTGTCATTGAGAAACGCCATGTAAATTACTTTACTTTATTGCTAAACGTGTTAGCCATAGTAGTAGAAGTAATAGTTGGCTAGCAACTTCATGGAGACACGATGATGGAGATCATGACGATGGAGATCATGGTGTCATGACGGTGACAAGATGATCATGGAGCCCCAAGATGGAGATCAAAGGAGCTATGTGATATTGGCCATATCATGTCACTATTATTATTTGATTGCATGTGATGTTTATCATGTTTTACATCTTGTTTACTTAGAACGACGGTAGTAAATAAGATGATCCCTCATAATAATTTCAAGAAAGTGTTCCCCCTAACTGTGCACCGTTGCGACAGTTCGTTGTTTCGAAGCACCACGTGATGATCGGGTGTGATAGATTCCAACGTTCACATACAACGGGTGTAAGACAGATTTACACATGCAAACACTTAGGTTGACTTGACGAGCCTAGCATGTACAGACATGGCCTCGGAACACAGAAGACCGAAAGGTCGAGCATGAGTCGTATAGAAGATACGATCAACATGAAGATGTTCACCGACGTTGACTAGTCCGTCTCACGTGATGATCGGACACGGCCTAGTTAACTCGGATCATGTTATACTTAGATGACTGGAGGGATGTTTATCTGAGTGGGAGTTCATTGAATAATTTGATTAGATGAACTTAATTATCATGAACTTAGTCTAAAACCTTTACAACATGTCTTGTAGATCAAATGGCCAATGTTGTCCTCAACTTCAACGCGTTCCTAGAGAAAACCAAGCTGAAAGACGATGGCAGCAACTATACGGACTGGGTCCGGAACCTGAGGATCATCCTCATAGCTGCCAAGAAAGATTATGTCCTACAAGCACCGCTAGGTGAAGCACCTGTTCTCCCTGCAGAACAAGACGTTATGAACGCTTGGCAGACACATTCCGATGATTACTCCCTCGTTCAGTGTGGCATGCTTTACAGCTTAGAACCGGGGCTCCAAAAGCGTTTTGAGAGACACGAAGCATATGAGATGTTCGAAGAGCTGAAAATGGTTTTTCAAGCTCATGCCCGGGTCGAGAGATATGAAGTCTCCGACAAGTTCTTCAGCTGTAAGATGGAGGAAAACAGTTCTCTTAGTGAGCACATACTCACTATGTCTGGGTTACATAACCGCTTGACTCAGCTGGGAGTTAATCTCCCGGATGACGCGGTCGTTGACAGAATCCTTCAGTCGCTTCCACCGAGCTACAAGAGCTTTGTGATGAACTTCAATATGAAGGGGATGGAAAAGACCATTCCTGAAGTATTTGCTATGCTGAAATCAGCAGAGGTAGAAGTCAAAAAGGAACATCAAGTGTTGATGGTGAATAAAACCACTAAGTTCAAGAAAGGCAAGGGTAAGAAGAACTTCAAGAAGGACGGCAAGGGAGTTACCGCGCTCGGTAAGCAAGATGCCGGGAAGAAGCCAAAGAATGGACCCAAGCCTGAGACTGAGTGTTTTTATTGCAAGGAAAGTGGTCACTGGAAGCGGAACTGCCCCAAATACTTAGCGGACAAGAAGGCCGGCATCACGAAAGGTATATGTGATATACATGTAATTGATGTGTACCTTACCAATACTCGTAGTAGCTCCTGGGTATTTGATACCGGTGCAGTTGCTCACATTTGTAACTCAAAGCAGGAGCTGCAGAATAAGCGGAGACTGGCAAAGGACGAGGTGACGATGCGCGTCGGGAATGGTTCCAAGGTCGATGTGATCGCCGTCGGCACGCTACCTCTACATTTACCTACGGGATTAGTTTTGAACCTCAATAATTGTTATTTAGTGCCAAGTTTGAGCATGAACATTGTATCAGGATCTCGTTTAATACGAGATGGCTACTCATTTAAATCCGAGAATAATGGTTGTTCTATTTATATGAGAGATATGTTTTATGGTCATGCTCCAATGGTGAATGGTTTATTCTTAATGAATCTCGAGCATAATGCTACACATATTCATAGTGTGAATACCAAAAGATGTAAAGTTGATAATGATAGTCCCACATACTTGTGGCACTGCCGCCTTGGTCACATAGGTGTCAAACGCATGAAGAAGCTCCATGCAGATGGACTTTTAGAGTCTCTTGATTACGAATCATTTGACACATGCGAGCCATGCCTCGTCGGTAAAATGACCAAGACTCCGTTCTCAGGAACAATGGAGCGAGCAACCAACTTATTGGAAATCATACATACTGATGTGTGCGGTCCAATGAGTGTTGAGGCTCGCGGTGGCTATCGTTATGTTCTCACCCTCACTGATGACTTGAGTAGATATGGGTATATCTATTTAATGAAACAAAAGTCTGAGACCTTTGAAAAGTTCAAGGAATTTCATAGTGAGGTTGAGAATCAACGTGACAGGAAAATCAAGTTCTTGCGATCAGATCGTGGGGGAGAATACTTGAGTCACGAATTTGGCACGCACTTAAGAAAATGTGGAATAGTTTCACAACTCACGCCACCTGGAACACCTCAGCGTAATGGTGTGTCCGAACGTCGTAATCGCACTCTATTAGATATGGTGCGATCTATGATGTCTCTTACCGATTTACCGCTATCATTTTGGGGCTATGCTTTAGAGACCGCCGCATTCACTTTAAATAGGGCTCCATCGAAATCCGTTGAGACGACACCGTATGAATTATGGTTTGGGAAGAAACCTAAGCTGTCGTTTCTAAAAGTTTGGGGATGCGATGCTTATGTCAAGAAACTTCAACCTGAAAAGCTCGAACCCAAGTCGGAAAAATGCGTCTTCATAGGATACCCTAAAGAAACTATTGGGTATACCTTCTACCTCAGATCCGAAGGCAAGATCTTTGTTTCCAAGAATGGATCCTTTCTAGAGAAAGAGTTTCTCTCAAAAGAAGTAAGTGGGAGGAAAGTAGAACTTGATGAAGTATTACCTCTTGAACCGGAAAATGGCGCAACTCAAGAAAATGTTCTTGAGGTGCCTGCACCGACTAGAGAGGAAGTTAATGATGATGATCATGAAACTTCAGATCAAGTTGCTGCTGAACTTCGTAGGTCCACAAGGACACGTTCCGCACCAGAGTGGTACGGCAACCCTGTCTTGGAAATTATGTTGTTAGACAATGGTGAACCTTCAAACTATGAAGAAGCAATGGCGGGCCCGGATTCCGACAAATGGCTGGAGGCCTTGAAATCCGAGATAGGATCCATGTATGAAAACGAAGTATGGACTTTGACTGACTTGCCCGATGATCGGCGAGCCATAGAAAATAAATGGATCTTTAAGAAGAAGACAGACGCGGGTGGTAATGTGACCATCTATAAAGCTAGGCTTGTCGCTAAGGGTTATCGACAAGTTCAAGGGGTTGACTACGATGAGACTTTCTCACCCGTAGCGAAGCTGAAGTCTGTCCGAATCATGTTAGCAATTGCCGCATTCTATGATTATGAGATATGGCAAATGGACGTCAAAACGGCATTCCTTAATGGTTTCCTTAAGGAAGAATTGTATATGATGCAGCCAGAAGGTTTTGTCGATCCTAAGAATGCTGACAAGGTGTGCAAGCTCCAACGCTCGATTTATGGGCTGGTGCAAGCATCTCGGAGTTGGAACATTCGCTTTGATGAGATGATCAAAGCGTTTGGGTTTACGCAGACTTATGGAGAAGCCTGCGTTTACAAGAAAGTGAGTGGGAGCTCTGTAGCATTTCTCATATTATTTGTAGATGACATACTTTTGATGGGAAATGATATAGAGCTTTTGGACAGCACTAAGGCCTACTTGAATAAGAGTTTTTCAATGAAGGACCTTGGAGAAGCTGCTTATATATTAGGCATCTAGATCTATAGAGATAGATCAAGACGCCTCATAGGTCTTTCACAAAGCACATACCTTGATAAGATATTGAAGAAGTTCAATATGGATCAGTCTAAGAAGGGGTTCTTGCCTTTGTTGCAAGGTGTGAAATTGAGCTCAGCTCAATGTCCGACCACGGCAGAAGATATAGAAGAGATGAGTGTCATCCCCTATGCCTCAGCCATAGGGTCTATTATGTATGCCATGCTGTATACCAGACCTGATGTAAACCTTGTCGTAAGTTTGGTAGGAAGGTACCAAAGTAATCCCGGCAAGGAACACTGGACAGCGGTCAAGAATATCCTGAAGTACCTGAAAAGGACTAAGGACATGTTTCTCGTTTATGGAGGTGACGAAGAGCTCGTCGTAAAGGGTTATGTCGACGCTAGCTTCGACACAGATCTAGATGACTCTAAGTCACAAACCGGATACATGTATATTTTGAATGGTGGGGCAGTAAGCTGGTGCAGTTGCAAGCAGAGCGTCGTGGCGGGATCTACATGTGAAGCGGAGTACATGGCAGCCTAGGAGGCAGCACATGAAGCAATTTGGGTGAAGGAGTTCATCACCGACCTAGGAGTCATACCCAATGCGTCGGGGCCGATCAAACTCTTCTGTGACAACACTAGAGCTATTGCACTTGCCAAGGAGCCCAGGTTTCACAAGAAGACCAGGCACATCAAGCGTCGCTTCAACTCCATTCGTGAAAATGTTCAAGATGGAGACATAGATATTTGTAAAGTACATACGGACCTGAATGTAGCAGATCCGTTGACTAAACCTCTCCCTAGAGCAAAACATGGTCAACACCAGAATTCCATGGGTGTTCGATTCATCACAATGTAACTAGATTATTGACTCTAGTGCAAGTGGGAGACTGTTGGAAATATGCCCTAGAGGCAATAATAAATTGGTTATTATTATATTTCCTTGTTCATGATAATTGTCTTTTATTCATGCTATAATTGTGTTATCCGGAAATCGTAATACATGTGTGAATACATAGACACGAACATGTCCCTAGTAAGCCTCTAGTTGACTAGCTCGTTGATCAATAGATAGTCATGGTTTCCTGACTATGGACATTGGATGTCATTGATAACGAGATCACAACATTAGGAGAATGATGTGATGGACAAGACCCAATCCTAAACATAGCACACGATCGTGTAGTTCGTTTGCTAGAGTTTTTCCAATGTCAAGTATCTTTTCCTTAGACCATGAGATCGTGTAACTCCCGGATACCGTAGGAGTGCTTTGGGTGTGCCAAACGTCACAACGTAACTGGGTGACTATAAAGGTACATTACAGGTATCTCCGAAAGTGTCTGTTGGGTTGGCACGAATCGAGACTGGGATTTGTCACTCCATATGACGGAGAGGTATCTCTGGGCCCACTCGGTAATGCATCATCATAATGAGCTCAAAGTGACCAAGTGTCTGGTCACGGGATCATGCATTATGGTACGAGTAAAGTGACTTGCCGGTAACGAGATTGAACGAGGTATTGGGATACCGACGATCGAATCTCGGGCAAGTAACGTACCGATTGACAAAGGGAATTGTATACGGGGTTGCTTGAATCCTCGACATCGTGGTTCATCCGATGAGATCATCGAGGAGCATGTGGAAGCCAACATGGGTATCCAGATCCCGCTGTTGGTTATTGACCGGAGAGCCATCTCGGTCATGTCTACATGTCTCCCGAACCCGTCTACACACTTAAGGTTCAGTGACGCTAGGGTTGTAGAGATATGAATATGCAGTAACCCGAAAGTTGTTCGGAGTCCCGTATGAGATCCCGGACGTCACGAGGAGTTCAGGAATGGTCCGGAGGTGAAGAATTATATATAGGAAGTGCAGTTTCGGCCATCGGGAGAGTTTCGGGGGTCACCGGTATTGTACCGGGACCACCAGATGGGTCCCGGGGGTCCACCGGGTGGGGCCACCCATCCCAGAGGGCCCCATGGGCTGAAGTGGGGAGGGGAACCAGCCCATAGTGGGCTGGTGCGCCCCCTTGGCCCACCCCCTGCGCCTAGGGTTGGAAACCCTAGGGTGGGGGGGCGCCCCACTTGCCTTGGGGGGTACTCCACCCCCCCTGGCCGCCGCCCCCCTTGGGAGATTCAATCTCCAAGGGCCGGCGCCCCCCAGGGGGCCTATATAAAGGGGGGAGGGAGGGGCAGCGACACCCTTGACTCTTGGCGCCTCCTTCTCCCCTGCTACACCTCTTCCTCTTGCAGTAGAACGGCGAAGCCCTGCTGCGGTGACTCCTGCATCCACCACCACGCCGTCGTGCTGCTGGATCTTCATCAACCTCTCCTTCCCCGCTTGCTGGATCAAGAAGGAGGAGACGTCACACTGACCGTACGTGTGTTGAACGCGGAGGTGCCGTCCGTTCGGCGCTAGGATCTCCGGTGATTTGGATCACGTCGAGTACGACTCCCTCATCCCGTTCTCTTGAACGCTTTCGCTCGCGATCTACAAAGGTATGTAGATGCAATCCGATAACTCGTTGCTAGATGAACTCATAGATGGATCTTGGTGAAACCGTAGGAAAATTTTGTTTTCTGCAACATTCCCCAATAGTAATCCAGTCATCAGACCGCTCCGGGTGTTTGGAGCATGGCAAATTATTGTGTTCATCCATATACGGAGCCACCAAGGCGGAATTCTGTAGAACTGTGTAGTGTGCTTTAGTGAGAGAAT